>NC_134102.1:128915072-129219383 GCF_000715075.1 Nicotiana tabacum | reverse complement strand
ATAAATTGGACTATAATGAGTATTCGAGTGTATATTAATGGGTTTGCATAATTATTGGTTAGTTTTGGAGCGTTGTGCCTCGATTCAAGTTGTTTGAAGGGCTCGGAAGCCGGTTATGGAACTACGGAGCGAGGTAAGTCTCCTTTCTAACCTTGTAAGAGGGAATTAACCCCATAGGTGAACTAAATTATTATGTGCTTCTATTTGTGGGGGATACGTACGCACGAGGTGACGAGAGTCTGTACGTAGCTACTAACTATGCCAATGTCCGGGTAGTTTTAGGCTTACATCATGGATTGTTGCTATTGTTGTTGAATTTATGTTTATTGTTTGTCTTGAAAGGAAGCGAGATTGAGTTAGCTTATTAAATGTTTCGAAAGGAGTGGAAATTGAGGAAATGTTGGGAACTTAAAGGTTTTCATCTAAACTTCATATTTTTGAAAAGAATTGAGGAACACCATAATAACTTAAGAAATCTATGTGTAACCGCGTCGCATGTATGTTTCGCGAGCGGGGTAATTTTCTTTAAAAAAAGGTACAAACTGAATTTCCCTTATTTTGAAAAGAATCAAGAAAGAGATATGATTTTTAATGTTAAATTTATATTTGACCGCGTCGCACGTATGATTCGCGAGCGGGGTATATCCTTCTACCACTCTTATGGGATCGGGCCGTTCGCCTCGGCAGGATTTATGTACCACACTCTCATGGGAGCAGGTCGTTCGCCTCAGCAGGTTAATAGATGCATATATGGTTCGCGACGTTGGACCCTTGGCAGTGCACATGTTACTTTTATGTTGGATCGGGCCGTACGCCTCGGCATTTCCTATATATATATTATCCTCGTGGAATCGTGCGTAACATTTGGCAAGAAGCCAGTGTATCTGAGGGTTTTTCCCTGAATTGAATTATGACAACCACCTCTTTGATGAGATCCACTACATCTATATTTATATGCTCCGGTTATGGAGGGAACTCGCTAGTTGAGAGCTTGAGTAAATTGTAAAGAGGGAAATTGTACCACGTATTTTATACTTGTTTGTTTCATTTATTTACTCTGTCTCATATTCATTCACTTCTTTATTGTACCTTATATTATTGATGGCCACAGTAAGTGTCGGAGTCGACCTCTCGTCACTACTTTTTCGAGGTTAGGCGGGACACTTACTGGGTATGCATTGATTTACGTATTCATACTACACTTGCTGCACGTTTTGTGCAGGTACATATATGACTAGTGACCATGTGGGCGCGGTTATTACGGGAACTTAGGTGAGCTGCATCTTATGTACGACCCGCAGCCAGCAGAGTCTCCTTTAGGATATTGTATTTTCTTTCCTGTCCAAATTTGTATTCCGGACAGTTATTATATTTTATTTTAAACTCCTAGAAAATGCTCAAGCACTTGTGACACAGGGTTCTGGGATGATTATGGGATGTTCAGTATTGGAATTGGAAAAATATTGTTATCTATTCTGTAAATTCATCTTTTACTAGATAAATTGAAGTAAAATTTACGATTTCAAAAATATTAAATTGAGAATTTAATCAATTATTTAGTGTTGGCTTGCCTGACAGTGGTATCCGGTGCCATCACGACCTTTAATGGATTTTGGGTCATGACAGAAATAATAATAATTACGTGAACTACCATACTAAATATCTAGTAGGAACTCCCAAAACCTGGTGTTACAAGTGCATGCGCATCTACGAAGGAGTACAATAATAATACAACATCTGTCTAGAGTACAAGTTGGACAGAAGAATGTAAGTAACGCTGATGGAGACTCTGTATGCTGCAAATGGTAACATAAAGTGCAGCTCACCGTAAAGTCCCCACAATAGTTGCGCCTTTGCGCCCAAAATACCACCAGACATATATGTACCTGCACAATAAGTGCATCAAGTGCAGCATGAGTACGTAAATCAATGTGTACCCTGTAAGTATCTCGCCTAGTAGTGACGTAGGGTCGACATCGACACTTACTAGTGGTCCAATAAATCAAATACAGTAGGAAGTAAACAGATGTGAGGCAGAGTAAATAAACAAAATAAACAAGTATAAATACGTCGTACAATCCTCCTCTCAACAATAAACTCATGCTCTCAGTTAGCAGTTATCTCCTCGACCGGAGTATATAAAAATTAGACCTCACCAGATAGGTCGTCACAACTCAAATAAGGAAAACTCACGGATACGCTGGTTTCTTGACAAATATTATGCATGATGTTGCCGAGGCGAACGGCCCAATCCCATAAGACTATGATACTACCGAGACGAACGAACCGATCCCATAATAATTTGTACACTACCGAGGGTCGGGCGGCATGAACCATAGATACATCTATTATACTGCTGAGGCGAACAGTTCGCTCTCATAAGAGTGTGATACATAAACCTGCTGAGGCGAAAGGCCTGATCCCATTAGAATAAGAAGCTTTAACGGGTCCTTGACCCCACTCATGAATAAACGTATGAGTTATGAACTTCAAGGAAAGCTTTGCGATGAAAACGCACAACGCGGGAGGAATTCATAAGGGAAGCACAAAATATTCTGTGGATTATTGATGGTAGGCTATAATACCGTATTTTAGTCGCTTATTGCACTCTAATTCACTGTACTTTACTTGTGTTGAGCTTTAATTGGTAGTGTTTTTACACTTATTGTGTGTTTTATGCCTTGTAGGAGTGATTCCGAGTTATGTAGATGTTGTGGAGCTAATTCGAGTTATTTGGAGCTTTGAAGTCTGAGTAGAAGCCCAACAAATTAAGCTGGGATCACGTTCGGGGGTTCAAAAACCAAGTCTGAATGTCAAAAATTTGAAAAAACTCATTTCGGGTCATAATTTGCACTACCGCCCCGCGGGGCGCGGGACACTAGTGCAAAAAGTGGCCAGAAATCATATTTTGGCACATTCTAGAATTTCCTACATGCGCGCCGCATGGGGAGGCATGGCATGAGGCGCGATAGCCCAAAAATGTTAGAGATAATTCCGTGTTTTATTCGCTTATCGCACTCTAATTCACTGCACTTTACTTGCGTTGAGCTTTAATTATTTTTTCACTTATTGTGTGTTTTATTCCTTGTAGGAGTAATTTCGAGTTATGTATATGTTGTGGAGCTAATTCGATCTATTTAGAGCTTTGAAGTCTGAGTAGAAGCCCACGAAATTAAGTCGGGATCACGTTTAGGAGTTGAAACCCAAGTCTGGATGACAAAAATGAGAAAACGAATTCACTCTAAGAAATTTGCACTATTGCGGGGCGCGGGGCGCTAGTGCAAAAAGTGTCCAAAATAAGGTTTTTAAACTTTCTAGAATTTCATACATGCGCGCCACATGTGGCGGTGCAGGGCGCAATGCGATAGCCTAAAAATGTTAGAGTGACTTCCTATTTCCGCTAAAAAGGGTATTTTCATCCGAGGTTTGTTTTGGTGGCGGCTTAAATACACCAAAACACCATTTTAGATGGACATTTGACACATTTTCGACCTCAGAAAGCCAAGGAGACTAAGGAGGAGTTGGAAGAACACAAGAACAAGGATTTCATCATTCCTTCCTCACTCAAGATCCGGGTTTGGATTGAATTTATGTTTTCCTATACTTTAGTTACATTTGTGAATAACTTTCATGTCTATGGAGTACATCCTTTTGGGTTTTGATGGATTTGGTGTATTTATGATTGTTTATGGATTATAACTCTATTTTTATGTATTTGAATCAGTTTTGGAAGATTTAATTGTTACATCTATATTCACTTGTTCTTGTAATCGAAAGAGGCATAACTTGTGATATCTTTGCATCATATGGTTGGTTGAGTTCATAGATTCTTCTAAGTAATCAAAAGAGGCTAGTTGAATCATTGATTAAATCTAGTTAGTAGAATAATCGAAAGAGGTTTTCCTAAAGACCGATCTACTACGCATTCTTGCATATCTTCACAGTGCTTAAATTAGTTCATCTCGTGAGATTAAGACTTAATCGAGAGAGAAGTTTTTGCTGAACGTTTGAACTAATAATAGAGTGAATTCGAGATACTCACTTGAACATTGGAAGTGAATTATCTAGAGTTAGATCCCGAACAATTATCTTGCATTTATTCTATCAAAACCCTATCATCTTCCACTAATAACCTTAATTGCTTATTCCTTGTTTCGATAGTCACGAGTCAATAGCTATAGATTTTAGATTCTTAGTTAAATTTTATTATTAATCATATAAATCTCAACTGTTGATCCTCCTCGATAGCAATATACTATCTTTGACTAGCGAGCATAATTTAAGTGTGTGTTTTGTGCTCGTCAATTATCAAGTAGCTCGTCACATCTCTACAATAGCGATTCTATCACCCTATGCAAGTCTAGTCTCAATCATAACGCGAAATAAAAGAATTAAACGAGTAAAGATAACTCAAATAGTACAATTATAGTATGGCGTGAACCTAAGTCTACCCGGACATAATCAGGAATTCTAGCATACGCACAGACACTCATCACCTCATATGTGCATAGCTCCCACAACATGTAACACATAAGAATATAACACCTACAGGGTAAATTCTCCCTCACAGGGTTAGACAGTAGACTTACCTCGCTCTGAAGTTTCAAAACCGGCTCCAAAGCCTCTCTAACACCTCAAATCGATGTTCGTCGATCCAAAACTAGTCATACAATGTGCAAACCAAAAGACATATACTCGAATACCCGTAATTAATCAATTTATAATAATTCTCAACTTCGCTCGAAAAGTCAATAAAGTCAACTCTTGGGCCCACGTGCCCGGATTTCAAAACTTTTCGAAGATAAATATTACCCATAACATTACGAACTCAAATATATACTATTCATAATTCCATTTCTAAAATCGTGATCAAAATCCAAAATTATCAATTCTAGGTTTTTCCCTTAATTTTCACTAATTTCCATGCATTTTTATGTTAAAATCTATATATAATCTAAGTATTTAACTTGTAATAGGTGGGAATCACTTACCTCATGTTGCTTGATTAAAATCCCTGCAAAATAGCTCCCCAAATTTGGCCAACCCACGTGAAAAATGAAAGAAGAAGGGCCAAATCTCGTTCTTAAAACGATTCTACCCAGCGATATTTTTGCACCTACGGAAAATTAGCCGCACTTGCGGCGTCTCTTGTACGGCCAAAACTCCACTTCAGCGGAGAAGTACTAGAGCCCGCACCTTCGCACTTGCGAAAACTGCCCCGCTCCTACGACATCTCAGGTGCGACAAGCTCCCTCGCTTCTGCGCTCCTCTACGCTTCTGCGCTCCAAGAAGCCGCATCTTTGCCATCGCAGGTGCGGTCCAAACGTTGCTTCTGCGAACCTTCCCCACGCACCCCTCTCCCGCTTCTGCGTTGAGCAGTCCGCTTCAGCGACTCCGCACCCGCGCCCAAATTTCTGCATGTGCGGTCGCACCAGTAATTGGCCAAAACTAGCATTTCCTAAATTTCAAATTTTGATCTGTTTTCAATCTGTTTCAAACCCGAGGCCCGCCTAGACCCCATCCAAAGATACCAACGCATCCCAAAATATAATACGGACTTAGTCAAAGCCTCAAATCATGCAAAACAATATCAAAACAATGAATCGATGATTGAAACCTTTCTTTAAACTTTCAATCATTCAAACTTCGCTGAACGGGTCCGAATTATACTTAAATATCCCGGAATGACGACAAATTTTGCGAGCAAGTCACAAATCACTATACGAACCTATTGGAACCTTCAAATCTCGATTCTGAAGTCGGTTTCTCAAAAGTTAAACCTTAGTCAAGTCTTCCAACTTAAAGCTTCCGAAATTAGAATTTTCCTTCCGAATCAACTCCAAACTTTCCAATATCCAATTCCGACCACACGTACAAGTCGTAATACATGAAGTGAATCTACTCAAGGCCTCAAACCGCCGAATAACAAGCTAGGGCTCAAAATAACCGGTCGGGTCGTTACAGTTTGGGATCATGCCATTTTGGATGCAGCAATGCTAGTTCGCCTCAGACCAACAAATTATCATAAATATTTCCCGATGTAATAACTTTTGGGTTATGAACCTAATATATCTCATTTAAGAATTTTTAGGTGCGCAGTATATGTGCCAGTAGCGCAGCCACATTTAACCAAGATGGGTCCCCAAAGAAGGTTAGGAATATATGTTGGGTTTGAATCACCTTTTATTATTCGCTACCTCGAAACATTAATGGAAAATTTGTTCACTTCTCGATTTATAGATTGTCGATTAGGGGGAGAAAATGGTGAAATCATATGAGAAATTTTATGGAAAAGACTATCATTGTCTCATCTTAATCCACTTGCCTCTATTTGTGAAAAAAATGTGCAAAAAATTATTCATTTATAGAAAATAGCAAATCAAATGCCAGACGCATTTACGAATCTGAAAAGGATAACAAAATCACATATCCCTGCAGAGAATGTTCCAATTCGTATTGATGTCTCTGTTGGACAAATCTTCTAGTGTCATATCTAATGATTCAAAATCACACTTAAAGCATAGCAGACCATTGACTTCTAAGGATCTAAATCCTAGAAAAAGAAAAATAAATGATCAAGATGACACTACGAAAGAGTCTCATGAAGAAATCCACGATTTAACCAATCCTGAGATTCATGAGAAAATCACTGAGTCTGAGACTCAAGAAAATAAGGAACTATCAACAAATCCAATCGATATTGAGACGAATTTGAATTGATCTGATATAGTGGTGGATTATGTCTTTGTATATAATGTTGCATCTAGCATTATGCAAGATAGTGAGAATCTTGAACCTCAATCTGTTGGAGAATGCAGACAAAGTTGTGATTGGCTAAAATGGCAAGAAGCAATCCAATCCGAGTTGGATTCACTTGCGAAACGTGAAGTTTTTGGGCATGTAGTGTAAACACCTCATGGTGTTAAGCTTGCTGGCAATAAATGGGTCTTTGTACGCAAGAAAAATGAGAAAAATGAGGTACAAAGATATAAGGCACGCCTTGTTACATAAGGATTTTCACAAAAGCCTGGTGTCGATTATGAAGAAACATATTTACCTGTTATGGATGTAATAAAATTTCATTATCTCATTAGTTTTGTTTCTCATGAAAAGCATGACATGCGTTTAATGGATGTTATTGCAGCCTACCTTTATGGATCACTTGATAATGAGATATACATAAAAATTCTTGAAGGATTTAAAATGTCTGACACACATAATTCAAAGTCTCGGAAAATATTTTCAATCAAATTACAAAGACCTTTGTATGGTCTAAAGCAATCAGGAAAAATATGGTATAATCTCCCTAGTGAGTATTTTTTAAAGGAAGATTATAAAAATGATGACATTTGTCCATGCATTTTTATAAAGAAAACAACATCGGAATTCGTTGTACTTGCCGTATATGTTATGTTAGCCGCTAGGTTTCACTTATTGATTTTGATAAAAATAAACCAATATAAGTTTTAATAAAATAATATTTACTTTGGTAAAATTATTTTTGGTGCAGGAAGAAGGATTTGGTGAAGATCCAAATAAATTTGGAATTATGGGAGAAGATATGAAAAAAAAGTGTTTAATTTACTATGAAGTTGAAGAAGAAAGCATTTAATACGAATGCTATTTATAGAGAATACTATTGAAGATTTATTGGGATGATTTGCTTATTGTATGGAAAGAAGAATCTTCTAGATATCATATCTGTTTTAAAAATTATTTAAACTCAAAGAAAATCAAGGGTATAAAGTTGTCCATGATTGAGAAGCTTGAATATCATACAAAGCAGTTTGCCTACTTATATAGTAAGTGATGATGATCTTGTTATTTTGGAAAGGCAAGGATTATTTAAAGAAAATCGAGAAAGAAAAATATTCTATGATTACCTTCAAGGTTCGATCTCAAAGCTTAATGGAAGAAGTAACATATGAAATGAATTTCAAATGTGAAATGACTTACTGCACTTCTAGAAGAAATCTCTACTGAAGGAACGATTTTCAATATCATGAAAGGAAGCTTGCTAAAATCATGGAAAAGATCAATTACCTTATGGAAGGCAAATATTATATAGAAAATAAGGTGTCAGATTTCTTGCGAAGCATAGGAAAGGAATATTGGCTACAATTTTGATTGTATAGAAGGAAGATATTTTCTACCCGCTCTCACAATAAAACTCAAGGTAACAGTGAAATAAAGAAATACAAGAAGAGTCTCAAAAGATGCACTACACATCAACAATGCATTCAAAGCCTGCCTTTATCTAAGGAAGCACTAGTCAAGACAAGTATTACAAGAAATTGCCCAAATCTTGCGTTTAAGGAATGTTGCACAAAGAAGCTTATTATTCAAAGATTTTTTACGGACAATAGAATCAATCAAGATTCCTACAATTAGGACTTTAAGCAAGGAAAAGGATGAGGACCCACAAAATAAGATCTTCAAGCAAGGAAATGGACTCATCTACTGTCCAAGTATGAATGTAGAATTCATAGAAGAAAAAAAAAGGAAAGGAACTCAACTTTGGAAGGTGAAGTTCGAATGATCGAGCTTCAAATGGTAACCAGATTCTACTCAAGGCAAGTTATGGAAAGAAATATATACTCAAATCTCTCAAAGGAAACAATGGTTAGGCAGATGTCAAGGCGATATGGAAGCAAATAATATAAAAAGGAATACGATCAAGACAAAATATGGAGGAGCAATTGAAGGAGGCAATGATCAACAATCAAGGAAGGACACAATCAAGAAAGGAAAACAAGATTAAAGAAGACACATTTAAAACGGTCAAAGAATTATCTTAAATTCTCTTGAGTTATACAATAGCCCGAACAAGTTGAAACGACTATAAAAAGATGCTATATTGAAGCAGAAAAGTACGAAGCCTTTTATACGATCATCTACCCAACTATAAGTTCTTTATTCTACTCTTAACAAGCATTATAATTTACTTTTAGTATATTTATTGTGTATACAAAAGAGAGAAGAGAGACATAAAAATATTGGAGAGGCAGTGTGTAACGACCTGGCCGGTCGTTTCGAGAGTTATAGCCCCGTTTCCCCAATTTCTGCTTCCTTTTATGTTTGTCAGCTATATTATGATATAACGGGTTGGTTGGTTCGGGTTCAGAGTAGTTTCGGAGTTGAATGAGACACTTAGTCTCTAAAGTAGAAGCTTAAGTTGGAAAAGTCAATCGGATGTTGACCTATATGTAAACGATCTCGAATTTGAATTTTTATGGTTCCGTTAGCTCAGTTATGTGATTTTGGATTTAGAAGTGCATCCGGAATGTGATTTGGAGGTCCGTGGTAGAATTAGGCTTGAATTGGCGAAATTAGAAATTTGATGATTTTCGGTCGGCAGTGGAAAATTTGACATCAGGATCGGAATGGATTTCCGGAAGTTTGAGTAGATTCGTGGTGTTATTTGTGATTGAGGTCATTCGGATGTTGGTAGGTTTCGGCGTTGTTTGTGGAATTCGGAAAATTAGAAGTTCTTAGGCTTGAATCCGAGAGTAATTTGGTGATTTGATGTTGTTTTGAGTAATTTGAAGATTCGACTAAGTTTGTATGTTGATATATGACTTGTTGGTATTTTTTGTTGAGGTCCCGAGGGTCTCGGGTGTATTCCGGATGGATGTCGAATTTTGATAAATTTCGTATGTATGGACTCGTAAGTGAATGGGCTTTCTTGTTTTGTTAATTTTGTCGTATTTCGAGACGTAGGCCCGGGAGGCGGGTTTGAGCCGATTTCGAGATTTTGGACTAATTTGATAGTTTTTCTTGTAGAATTCATTCTATTAACATATATTGATGATATTATACTGATTGTGAATAGATTCGGAGCATTTGAAGGCCGAGTCGAGAGGCAAGCGCATCACGGGGTAGAGATTTGACCGGTTTAAGGTAAGTAACGATTGTAAATCTAGTCTTGAGGGTATGAAATCCCGTATTTTGTATCATTTTACTATTTTGAGGTGACACACATGCTAGGTGACGGGTGTGTGAGCGTGCACCATTGGGGATTGTGACTTGGTCCATCCCGTAGCAACTGTAAAGTTGCATATTTATTGGAACTATATGATACTTATGTGTTTTAGAAAGGGTTTCTGTAAATTGGGTTGAATGCCATGTTTGGGCCTTGTGCCAGTATTGTTTGGACCCTTAGGGGCCTTTTCTTACTATCCTCTCACTGTTTTCGATTGAAAATCTATACTCATTCATGGTTATACCTGTTTACTGCATAACTCAGTTTTTATTACTCTATTTTGATGCATATAAATGTTGTTTTGGGCTGAATACCCTGTGTTACTGAGAGCCCGAGTGGCTTGAGAGGTTTATGATTGAGTGAGGCCGAGGGCCTGATTTGTGAGGATATTTACAGGATCGGGCTGCACGCCGCAACATATTTGATATAGGCCGAGGGCCTGATTGATTTATGTCATGATTTGGCTTGATATAGCCCTTGGACTGAAGGAGCCCCTCTGGAGTCTATACACACCCCCGGTGAGTGCAGGTACCTACTGAGTGCGAGTGCCGAGTGCCGAGTGCTGAGTGACTGGGAGGTATGAGAGATGGTGAGGTATGCCCGAGGGGCTGTTTACGAGTGATTGTGAGGTATGCCCGAGGGGCTATATACGAGTGATTGTGAGATTTGCCCGAGGGGCTGTATATGAGCGATGTTGCCCGAGTGGATGATTATGATTTCATTATTTTTCTCACATTTGCATTGAGCCTTTGTTTGAAAAACTATTGAAAGGTGTCTTTAAATGATTTTACTGGAACTGGATTTAAAAGAGCTGATTTGATTCAAACCCTGGTTTTAAAAGCATGATGTGTCTTACTGAATTTTTGTGATATGAACTTTACTTGCATTACTGCTCGTCACTACTTCTCAGCCTTTATTTGCTGTTGTTGCTTAATGAGTTGGCGTACTCATGTTACTCCCTACACCTTGTGTGCAGATCCAGGTGTAGCTGGACACGGTAGTGGCTGTTGACTATTCTGGTTGCAGATTTTCTCGGGGATAGCAAGGTAGCTGCCTGGCGATCGCAGCCCTGCTCTTCTCCCTCTTATCTTCCTTTAGTTGTATTTAGCTATTTTCCAGACTATGTTAGTCTCGATATTGTCAGACAAATTATAGTAGATGCTCATGACTAGTGACATCCCGATGTCGGGCTTTTCTTTTCACACTTTTGTTTTGATTCGAACTCCTTTACGAAGGCTTTTATGTTAAGTAGACTTGAAATTATCTTTGGAATGAAAATATCGATTTGTTTTGGAAATGAGTAAGCTTGCCTAGTTTCACGATAGGCGCCATCACAACAGGGTTAGTTTGGGTCGTGACACAGTGTGTCCTGAGAGGTTGTGTCATTATTCGTTTCTTTGGTGAGCGAGTGAAAACCAAAGGGTCATTGTTGGTGAGCGAGTGAAAACCAATCTTTTGCGTTGTTGGTGAGAGGGTGAAAACCAACCTTGTAAACATTAGTGGTGCACGTTGAAAATCACATAATTTGTACTTAACCCAAATTACAAAGAGCTCAAGAGATAATCTTCTTGCAACTCAAGGAGACTGGATTAGGATACTATATTGGTTTCGAACCAGTATAAAATTTTTGGTGTGTCATTTATTTTATTGATGTCATATTTTATTATACACATTATTGTTTGTTATGATTAGCACTTGTTTAAATTGAAGTACTAACAGTTTTGTGCAGGCTATCTCTGTATTAGTTGACTAGGTCTGAAGAGTAGTCGACTAAAAATTTAACAAGGCTACAATTCACCCCCCCCTCCCCCCCCTCCCCGTACTTTCATGTTGATGATAAAAACTTTATTGGAACTCCTACAAAACTCCAAAATGCAATTGATTATTTAAAGAAGGAATTCGAGATGAAAGATCTTGGAAAGACAAAATTATGTCTTGATTTGCAAATTGAACATTTGACAAACGCAATTTTTGTTCATCAATCTGCCTACACAGACAAGGTATTGAAACAGTTTTACATGGATGGAGCACATCCGTTAAGTACTCCAATGGTTGTTCGATCACTTGATGTGAATAAGGAGTTGTTCCGACCTCAAGAGAAGAATGAAGAGTTTCTTGGTCCCGAAGTACCATATCTTAGTGCAATTGGTGCACTAATGTATCTTGCTAATACTACAAGGCCTGACATAACTTTTTTAATTAATGTCTTACCAAGATATAGTTTTGTTCCTACAAAAAGACATTTCAATTGAATCAAACATATATTGCAGTACCGATATGGGCTTATTTATAGCAACGCTTGCAGTTCCGATCTTGTTGGTTACGCCGATGTTGGGTATTTATCTGACCCACATAAGGCTCAATCTCAAACAGGCTATGTTTTTACATGTGGAGGTACTTCCATATCTTGGCGATCGACTAATCATGCTGAGATAATTGCTATTTATGAAGCAAGTCGAGAATATATGTGGTTGAGGTCTATAATACATCTTATTCGAGAAAAATATGGTTTGAAGTGTGACAAACTACCCACGATTTTGTATGAAGACAATACATCATGTATAGCCCAATTGAAGGGAGGATTCATAAAAGGAGATACGACAAAGCACATTTCACCAAAGTTATTTTTCACACATAATCTTAAAAAAATGGCGATATGAATGTGCAACTGATTCGTTCAAGTGATAATATGACTGATTTTTTTCCAAATATCTACCAGAGTCAACCTTCAAGAAGCTAGTGTATAAGATTCGGATGCGAAAGTGATGGTATGCTTAGAAACCCGTGTTTTAGCCGTAGTATTGCACTCTAATTACTGCATTTTACGTGTGTTTGAGCTTAATTGGTAGTGAATTACACTTATTATATATTTTATGTCTTGCAAAAAATAATCCCAAGCTATTAAGATAATTTGGAGCTCAATCGAATAAGTTAGAGCTTTGAAGTCTGAGTAGAAGCCCAAGAAATTAAGCCGGGATCACGTTCGGGGGTCGAAGACCAAGTCTGAATGTCAAAAGGCGGATGAAAGAATTTACTCTGAGAAAAAGATACAGCCGCGCTGCATGGGGCGTCGCAAGGCACAGCGCGACAGTGTAAACTGTGTTTGACATAGTTTTGCAAGCTCTCTGAATATCCTCACTAGTGTGGCGCGGGACGCGGTGCGCCCATGCAAGTTTGTCAGAATAATTTCCTGTTTCAGCTAGGAAAGGATAATTTCCTCCAAGCTACTTTTTACATGGTATAAATACACCAAAACGTGATTTTTAGAACACTTTTGACCTATGAAAGATTGGAGAAGCAACCAAGGCAAGAAGACACAATAATTCATCAAGATTTTAACCTACAATCGGTGCAATACGGGAGTTTGTATCGAATCATTAGTATTGATGTTTTCTTTGTTTTTAAACCTTATTGAGATGACTTATTCCATTGCTATAGAGTAAATTCCATTAGGGTGTTGACAGATACGGTGTGTTGATAACTTGATTAGGGATTCAATTCTTGATAATTGTTGGAGTTTTAATTCGTATTGTGGAGTTATTTCTTATGTTGCTCAATCGAAAGAGGAGCTTGATATTGAATTGCTTTACATCTTATATTCTAGTTTAAATTCGTGATTCAAATAGGTAATGGAAAGAGCCTCTTGAATTATTAGTCAAACTAAAAATTTGGAAAATATTCGTGAGAAGTTACCCTTTAGATCATAACCATCATTTAATTGTTGCAATTGTTTACCGTACTTCAATTGGATTAATTACTGAAATTAATATTTAATCGGAAGAGGAACATTAACTTCAAGTGTAATCTGATTATTGGTTGAGTTTATGAGAATCAGCCGTATTATAGAGTGAACTAACTCAAGAATTGGATCCTGAGTCAGTTATCTTGCACCTATCTAGTCAATTACCCTTATTTATCTTATTGATATTTTTTTGTTGCCCATCCGCTGTCTTTTGTGATCAATTGTTAATTGCTTAAATTTTAGTATTTAATCATAGTAATAGTCATCAAATCAAGTATTAATTTTTCTGGATAGTAATCAACTGAAAATTATTCAAACACTGTTTAAATCCAATCCTTGTGGAGAAGATAATTAAATTATACTATCTTTGACTAGCGAGCAATAATTTTCTGTTTTGTTTTGAACTCATTAAATTTTGGCGCCATTGCAATAATTTGGTGTGTTTTGATGGTGTTGGAATTATTTTTTGTTGAAGCTTGGTGGGGGTGCCCCATATGGCCGAAAATAGGTGAAGTTTTGTGTAAAAATCATGCACTTGGTGCTATTATGAAGTTGTGGTGATATGGTGATTGTGTTGGTTGGTGTGTTGATGTTGTTGTGTAGTGGTCCTAGACCAATTGAAGTTGAAATTATAAGTTGAACTTTGATGAATACAATGTGTTTGATAAAATGCCCCAATGACATAGAAGGTGAAGTTGTGCTTAATTAGAGAAAATTTGTTATGAGATAATGTGATGCTTGATGATAAGTGTAGGGTGGGCATATTGCTAGGTGCTAATTGGGGTGTCCGATTGATGTTAAGTACTTGTGTAGTGTTGTATGGTAACTTCTTAATTTTATTAGTAGTGAATTAGTATAACTTCTTATTTTTCCTTTCTTTGTTACTAGTTTAGCTTCTTGATTTTGTAGTTTACATTAGTATAGTCCTTGGCTATGTTGTTGTAAAATTATGTTGGTGGTTGGGTGGGTTGTTTATTACGTATGGCGGGCTTTCAATGGGTTACTATGAGTCCCCGATATACATTGTACTTGTGAACATGCCAATAACATAAGTGTGGGGCGGTTACCTGATCTCGTCCAATTTCACTCCTCTATTTGAGGATATGAAAACGGTCGAAGCAATAGTAATACCTAACAAGAGTCAGGGTCAAATTCCGCAGGGAGCTATGTGAATGGGTGTTAGTAGTATATATCTTAGCGCGTGAGTTTTTATATCTAAATTTGCACTTCCGCAATAATTGATTTTGTTTGAAAATCTAAATTAAACTACGATTGAGATTTAAAAATGAAACTAGGAAATTATTTTTTGGTTGTTTTTCAAATGATATAAAAGGCCTAGGGCTATGACCTTCACATAGGTGTTTGCCTAATAGGTTGTAAATTTTAAAGCTTGTTTTATTGGTCGGGGTGTATTATAGCTATCAACACTCAAGTACCCACTCATTACCTCTCGGTCAGAGAGTGATTTTGCCCAGTTTGGCTTTCTCAAGTCCAAATGGGTATTGAACAAAACCGTTGATAATAAGCTCAAGTTGGATTTTACTATCTCTAGGTTCAACCCTTTAATTGGGCTTATCAATTTCTCGATTGATCCAATTTCTTGCTAGCCAAATTTTCCTAGACTAAGTCTCTCTTTCTCAAGTAGAGACTAAGTCAAATAGGCATGCAAAATTATTTGCAACCATTAATTCTTCACATAAAAGCAAGAACTAGGCTAGATAATCAACACCCAATCATAAACAAGCAATAAATCAAACACCCATTAAGTTTACACACTAGGGTTGGGTCACAACTCTAGTGAAAAGCTAGCTACTCATGCTTAAATTGGAAAAAAAGAAGAAGAAGTGATAATTAAACCCATATTGATAATTAAAATGATGAAATCAATATTCAAAAAGCTCAAAATAGCAAAAAATACTAAAAAGAGTAAAAGAAACCGTCTACTGTAGCAGCTGATGTCAGAACTTAAACTAAAAAAGTAAAACTCTTCTATTTATATAGAGCTAGAATTTTCGGATATAAATGTCCTTTCGGAGGTTCTGCGGCCACACAATTCCATTTGTGGTCCGCACTTTGCTTCAGCCTGACAGGATTGGAAACCTGCACCTGCACAAGTCTGAATTGCGGCCGCACTTCTCTCTTTTTGCGGACAGCAAAAATATGTCTACGGCCGCACCATGCATCTTCTGCAATCCACACAAATATGTTTGCAGCCGCACCATGATCTTCTGCGGTCCACACAAATGTGGTTGCGGCCGCATCATGCTCTTCTGCGGCCGCACAATAATTGTACGGTTCGCACTCTTGTTGAACTTGAGATGCAGGTTCTCTGAACTTTGGCTTTTACCCAGTTTTTGCGGCTACACAATTTCATGTGCGGTTCGCATCTTGCAACCTTCTCTGATGGAATTGCTTTATGACCTGCGGCCGCAGATGGTATTCTGCGGACCGCACTTTGAGCTTTTGTGTTATTTTTATCCTTAAGTTCAGATTACTCCTTCTTGAAGTGGATTTCATCTTTGGAGCTCATCTTCCAATATTCATGCAATTAAGCGCCATTCCAGTTAATCAAAGGTGGATTCCTCCAAGATAAGCTTTTGCTTGTCCTCAAACAAATAAGGTAATTTCCACCTCCACAAGTTAAGAGCCATTCCAGCTAATCAAAGGTGAATCAACCACACATCAATTGGGACCAACAATTATCCACGACACTTATGCATTATCAACAAGACAACAAGTTAAACTTTTAAGCACAAATAGTTCTAATGTGACACTTGAGCATCAAGAATTAACTTTATTCATCAAGGAAGCTCGCTCTTTCATGTAGGTCATTGTGGACCCCAAAATCCTCCTCCTCTACTCTCCTTTTGCCTATCTCACTTAAGAATATAGCACTCAATTCACAGGTTTGTGAAAGGTTCACTCATCTCTCTCAAAAGAATGTCGCAAGTACGGCTCTAAGTACCATAGGTTTTCCCCTCATGTGAATCACCACTAATGTAAGGTTACTTGGCTTGAAATCACGTAGGGCTTTTTTCGGGATGCAATAAAGGCTTTTGGAATAAGGTTGGATAAGCTATGATAGAACATGTTCATCTTTCCTTAAGCACTCCGTTTTCTTTTATCGGCTCATGCTTTTGCCAACTCTTTGAAGCATTTATTTTCCTTAGGGGAAATAGAGAGACTTAACATCACTCTATCTTGGCCATGTTATTCATTTTCTCCTTCTTCGCTTTTTTCATGCTTCACATCATTACTTTTCTTTGAATCCCTTCAACTTTTCAACTTATTCACTTTCTTTTTGCATTTTTATTTTTGTTCTTTCTTTTTCTTTCCTTTCCTTCTCTTCATTTCTTTTCTCTTTTTCCTTGATACTTTTTTTCAAACTCCTCGTCTCTCCCCCAAACTTACTTTTTTAGCCAATTGTCTCACAAGAGTGTTAAGAAAAGCTCGGGTGCCAAGAGAGGGTCACAACAAAACGGGTAAAGGCTTGTAACGTGGTGATCAAATGAGAAAGGTTTTAGGCTCAATTGGGTTGACTAGGGATAACAACTTTGGTTGGACATGAAAAATTTCAAACAGGTCAAAGAGAGCCTACAATCACTTCTCAAGCCAAGCAAAACTTAAAATTTCGCCTAGAAACACATTCGGGACAAGTTCTAGACCATTTGCACGGGTACTTGGACTTGCACTAACAACATCTCACCTCTCACGCAGCTGGATTGTTAAAGCGGATAGAGTCGAGCACCCACAATGACCATAATCAAGATTGAAAATCACTATGGTTCGACTAAACTACTCGATGATTGCCTGAGTCAACACAAGAGTCACAAAGTCACTAACTAGAGCTATTTCTTTCCAAAATTCTTATTTTTAACCATAAGCACGTAGTTAAGTGTGTTGGTACCAAGTGAAGCATGTTTGGATCTTCGAGCCTGACTCAATTAGGTCTTTTTATTCATTATTACTACTATTCTTACCTAAACACCAAAAACGGACTCAATCCCTTAAGAAACTTTTCACGCCATCCATCGTTGGGAAGAGTCCCCCGGTTCACACAAAAATTACCTTTGGAAGGAACCGTGGCGTTAAGAAAACCAAAGGCTTATTGTTCACTAAAACATAAAAAGAAGCTACAAAATTAAAAAGAAGCTACTAGATTAAACATAGACTAATAAGAAAACAGAATAAAGAAGCTAAAAAGCAAACTACTGAAAGCATAATGAATATACATAATGAGAGAGGAAAAGAGAGAATATATACATCAAGAGAGAACGGAGAGACTATATATATAGAATAAGGAGAAAGAAGAAAATATTATCAACTATTACAAACCAAATGTCTAAAAGTCATCCAAATAGCAAATAACTCCACCCCCCCCCTCCCGAATAAAAATAAGCATTGTCCCTAATGCTTAATCAAAACAAGAATAAATAAGGGTAAGAGTGAAAAAGACTCCCTATATGGCCTTGGACACTCCGTTTCCATAGCAGCATCACCGCCCTCAGTCTCCTCTAAATGGATCTCATCATCATCGGCTTTGGGAGTAACTGGGTTGGTAAACATCTGGAAGTCTGCCTCAGCAGTGTCGGCAGCCAGGTCTGGCTCTTCAGACTGGACAGCTGGTGCCACTGGACCTGATGGTGCTGCTGGATCTGCTGGTGCTGGTGGGTTTGACCCTATGAGCATATCAAATGAAAGATCACCAGTTGCTGCTATCTTGGTCACCTCTCTCCTCAGCCTATCAACTGATTTCTTGGATGCCTGGGATTTCTTCATTTTATTTACCTGCTTCCCCAACTCCTCAATCACTGCTCCATGTGCTACCAAGATGTCTATGATGGTGGTCTGGTTCTCCAAGATCTTCTTCAATGTATCCTCCACTGTTGGAGGAATCTGGGGTGTCGGGGTGGATGACTGTGCTGCAACAGCACTGGATATGTCAGACAGCTTTGCAGTGGTTTTCTCTATCTAGTTATTGAGGCTCACTAGTATTTGGGAGACTCGCAGCGCAGATAGTGGATGAGTGGGCATGGGCACTGGCTTCAAAGCCGATGTAGAGGGCACTGATGTTGAAGGACCTGAAGAAGGAAGTGGAGGCATAGTTGTTGCACCATCAGAAGGCTCTGCTTAAGTAGATGGCATGTCAACTGTCTCAGAAGCAACCCCAGCTGGCTCATCAGACTGGCCTGCAGTAGTAGAGGGTTGACCCTTTTTCTTTGGGTTTCCACCACCTATCAAAGAATACCATGAGAAGGGCTTCTTCTCCCGCACCATGGTATCAAAATCCCTTGGCTCCACCCCCGCATCCGTAAGGTACTCAGTGATAGTGTTGGGTTATGGGTAGGAGGTGTCACCTTGCCTAGCGACCACAGACATGTTGGCTGATATCATGGCACCCATATTGATTGGGTACCCGGCCATGATAGAAGCGACTAGCACTGCCCGCTGAATCGGGAGATTTGTTTCATTTTGGCATGGGTCTAGTCTGCTACACACGAATGTTTTCCATCCTTGCCTCAAAATTTAGGGTGTTCTGCTGAATGGGAACCCTTACTGTGATCCATGCTGGAGGCGGCCCCAGAGCTACAAGAACCTCAGCTAGCCATGGTCGAACTGCATCTCTCAATGCTAACTTTTCTAGGTATTGCACAGGCTCCACATCCTCAAACCTTAAATACGTGTTCAGGGTGCTCTGATCGAATCTCACCTTTAGATTTATCACTTTTGTTACCTTGATCCCTTTCATTATATGTGCCACACTGGCGTAAAATTCCCTGACCAAGTATTCCTTGGCATCTACCACACTTTTGGTGAACCACATCCACCCCTTCCGCTCCAAGAACTGTCTCAATACTGTCGGGTTGTATTTGTCAAGGTCTTTTATCATGAACTGATGCTCAAGAGTGAGCGGTCTCATTGGCCACCACCCTCGGAAGCTTGTGAAAGTAGCAAGACTAACAAATCTATCTTCCTAAATCTCTTTCTTCTTCGACCTCTCAAGGCCGGCAACTCTGGTATCACCCCCTCGGCCATCATTCAGAATATCTTCAACATCCACTGTAGTAGCAGCTGCAGCGGGGGCATGTGTGGATGAGGGCTCTGAAGCCTGACTGTCACCTTCTGAACCCTCGAAAGTTCTCTTAGAGAAGGAAGGCTCGTCTTTAAGTTGGTATCTTCCCTGTGATTGTTGTGGTTGTGATTGAACAGCAGGCTTCTCTTGCAATGAGCCACCCTCTGACGCTTCCCGAGATGGGATATATGAACTAGACTTTGAAGGCTCGGGATGTCTTCCTCGGCCTATTGTGGCTTTCTTACTGATTACCCATTGGAGGGCGAGAGGTAAGTTGCTTTTGCCTCTGCCTCTGGAAGGTTCACCCCTCCCCTTTGATGTATCAACACGACCTCGTGATCTAACCATTTTCTATAACAAACAGCAGCAGGATTCAGTTCTAGTTCAAGTGCAGATAAACAAAACAAAATATGTTTGTAGTGAAGGGAAGTACGGCCGCAGCCTGGGTTGCGCGGACTGCACAATTTGGACTTGCGGCCGCAAAGATGAAACTGTGGTCCGCACAATTTTGAGTGTGACCGCACATCTGAAGTGCACTCCATACAATTGTCAGTGCGGCCGCACTATGAGTACCTCTAAATGGAAACTCTCTGAAGATAAAGATTGGCCTGATCTGCGGCCGCACACACTTTCCTGCGATCGCGATGAGATTACTACGGTCCACACAATTGCAAGTGCGGTCCGCACATTATTGCCTTACCAACTGCCCTAGTCAACACTTCTGCGGACTGCACAATTTCTTGTGCGGCCGCAGATTTCAAAATTTAGTCGGGCAAATTCCTTAAGGGTTTCGATTTATGCACAAATTGGACATGGTAATAGCAATTAAACATGATAATCAGGATACCCATTCCCCAAATAGCAATTAGGAGTTGACCCACACAATTTAAACCCCACATGGATAGAAAATTGACTTCTAATGACAAATGGTCTAAAATAACTATCAAATTGTAAACTAAACTAAGAAAATTAAAGAATCCTAGAAATGATTTGAACATACAAGTGATGAAGCAGTGCTAAGGAATGATCACATATTTGTATCTAGGTGGTAGATGAGTGAACAGATGTGTGCAAAGTTTTAGCCCTTTTTTGAGTGCTCAGAGAATGAAAAGTTTGTACAGTAGCTTTAGCATTACTATTTATACAAAAGGACGAGTGTGGCCACAGAATTCCTTCTGCGGTCCGCACTCTGCTACCTGGAGGTTCACATTCTTTTGATGATCTGCGGTCCACAGATTTAGCTGTGCGGACGCAGATTTTGGTGTGGACTGCAAAATTCATTGTGAGGCCACACTTTAGCTGTTTCTATGACAAACAACCTTCAGAGAGTTTGCATTTTTCCATCTCAATTTGTGCGGCCGCAATTGCCTTCTACTGTAGCATTCAAATTTTGCGGTCCGCACTTTTTTCTTACTTAGCTAATTTTTCTGTGCACAGTTCCTGTAAAGCACATTCATTCCTGCAACACACTTCAAATCCAGTTAGCACAAAATAAGACCTATCTAAAGAAGAAGAAAAGAAGAAGAAAAAACATGGCTTGCCTCCCAAGAAGTACTTGATTTAACGTCGCGGCACGACGCAGATTACCATCACTTCAAATGAATCACTGCCACCACGTGGCCATCATTAGCTTGTCTCAAATAATGCTTCACCCGATGACCATTGACTCAGAATACCTTATCATTTTTGTTCTTCAAGTCCAATATATCAAAAGGTGTCACACCCACAATTTTAAAGGGACCACTCCATTTGGATTTCAGTTTTCTGGGAAACATCTTCAATCGTGAGTTGCACAACAAAACAAGATCGCCCACCTTGAACTCCTTGTTTTGGATGTATTTGTCATAAAGGTACTTCATTCTCTCTTTGTACAACGACAAACTTGCATATGCATGGTACCAGAACTCATCTAATTCATTCAATTGTGCAACCAGCTAGTTAGCGGCTGCATCCCAATCAAGATTTAACTTCTTTAAAGCCCACATGACTTTGTGCTCGAGTTCCACCGGAAGATGACAAGTGTTTCCAAACACCAACCGGTATGGAGACATCGCGATAGGAGTTTTGAAAGCAGTCTGTTAATCCCATAGTGCATCATCAAGCTTCTTTGACTAATCCGTCCGGTTAACATTCACTATTTTGGACAAGATACTCTTTATCTCCTAGTTGGAGACTTTCACTTGACCGTTTGCTTGTGGATGATAGGGAGTCGTGACTTTGTGGGTCACACCATACTTGGTGAGTAAGGTGTTGAAAGTTTTGTTGCACAAATGTGACCCCCCATCGCTTATGATAGCCCGTAGAGTACCAAATCTTGTGAAAATATTCTTCTTCAAAAATGCCACCACACTTCTCGCATCATTATTGGGTAGAGAAATGGCCTCAACCCATTTAGACACATAATCAACCGCGACCAAGATGTAGGTGTTTCCACAAGAACTCACAAAGGGACCCATGAAGTCAATACCCCACACATCAAAGATATCAATCTCCAAAATGGTAGTGAGAGGCATTTCATTCTTCTTCGAGATTCCACCGGCTCGTTGGCATTCATCACATCTTTTCACCATATCACTTGCATCTTTGTAGAGAGTGGGCCAATAGAAGCTGCAACTTAGCACTTTAGTCGTCGTTCTTGCTCCACCATGGTGGCCACCATACATCGAAGAATGACAAGCTCCAAGGATTTCACATTTTTCCTCCTCCAGTACACATCTTCTAATCACTCCATCCATACAAATCCGGAATAGTTCATCCCAATAATAGTCTTGACATTCCCGTTTGAGCTTTTTTCTTTGGTTTGAAGAGAACTCATCCGGGATGATACCACTTACAAGAAAATTTGCTAGATCTACGAACCATGACACTTCTTTTATTGAAATAGCCAAGAGTTGCTCATCGGGGAAAGAGTCATTGATTTCAAGGCCATCATGTGGCCTCCCCTCTTCCTCCAAATGAGACAAGTGGTCCGCCACTTGGTTTTTACTTCCTTTTCGATCTTGGATGTCTATATCAAACTCTTGCAACAAAAGCATCCATCTCATCGACTGGGATTTGGAATATTTCTTAGAAAGTGCCGCATGATCCGTGTGGACAATCACTTTTGTACCCATCAAGTACGGGCGAAACTTCTCAATAGCAAACACAATGGCAAGGAGCTCTTTCTCCGTAATTATGTAGTTGACTTGGGCACTATTCATGGTCTTACTAGCATAGTAGACCGGGTGAAAAATCTTATTGATGCGTTTTCCCAAGACATCCCTTACCGCTACATCGCTTGCATCACACATGAGCTCAAAAGGGACACTCCAATTTGGAGTGGTGATAATGGGAGTAGTAGTCAACATGAACTTTAGTAATTCAAAGGCTCTCATACAATCATCATTGAAGTGGAACTTAGCATCTTTCTCCAAAAGCTTGCACAACGGGTTCACCACTTTAGAAAAATCCTTTATGAAATGCCGGTAAAATCCCGCGTGGCCTAAGAAACTCCGCACGCCTTTCACCGAAATTGGAGGTGGAAGTTTAGAAATCACCTCAATCTTTGCCTTGTCGACTTCAATGCCATTCTTTGAGATCTTGTGGCCAAGGACAATGCCTTCCTCGACCATAAAATGACATTTCTCCCAATTGAGCACCAAGTTAGTTTCTTCACATCTTGCCAACACTTTATCCAAGTTTTCCAAGCAATTATTAAAGAAATCCCCGAATACCAAAATTCATCTATGAAGACTTCAAGGTTGTCCTATACCATATCCGTAAAGATCACCATCATAAATTGTTGAAAAGTTGCCGGTGCATTTTATAAGCCAAATGGCATCCGCTTGAAAGAGAAAGTGCCATAGAGACAAGTGAAAGTTGTTTTCTCTTGATATTCCGGGGCAATAAGGATTTGATTGTAGCCCAAATATCCATCTAGAAAGCAATAGAACGCCCGTACGGCCAACCTATCAAGCATTTGGTCAAGAAAGGGTAGTAGGAAATGCTCTTTCCTTGTGACTTTGTTTAGCTTCCGATAGTCCATACACACTCTCCACCCGGTCACTGTTCTTGTTGGAATCAACTCATTCTTATCATTGGTGACAACAGTTATGCCCCCTTCTTCGGAACACATTGCACCGGAGAAGTCCACGAACTGTCAGAAATGGGGTAGAATACCCGGGCATCTAACCACTTTATGATCTCCTTTTTGACCACGTCTTGCATGGCTTCATTAAGTCTCCTTTGATGTTCAATGAAAGGTTTGCCATCTTCCTCAAAGTTAATCTTGTGCAAGCAAAATGCGGGGCTTATTCCCCGAATATCCACCAAAGTCAACCCAATAGCTTTCTTCTTATTGTGGAGCACCGCCAATGTAGAGTCAACCTGCACGTTAGTCAAACAAGAGGAAGGAATAACCGGTAAAGTAGAGCAAGGGCCAAGGAATTCATACCTGAGATGTGGAGGTAATGGCTTCAACTCCAAGATAGGAGGCTCTTCAATTGAAGGCTTTGTAGGAGGAGTTTTCCTATTCTCAAGATCCAAGGATAGTTTCTGAGGTGCATAATTGTACGAACACATCCCTTGCAAAGAATTAACACATTCCATGAAGCTATCCATCTCATCATCAACACAATTTAGCAAAACGGCCTCCAACATGTCACCCACATTAATCATGGCACTTGTATCATCAATAATCACACCAATCACCAAGTCCATGAACGAACACACTTCATTGCTATTGGGTTGCCTCATAGATTTGCACACGTGAAACACCACCTTTTCATCACCAACCCGGAAGGTAAGTTCTTCGGCTTCAACATCAACTAGAGCCTCCCCCGTAGCAAGGAAAGGTCTACCAAGAATAAACAGTACCTCATAATCAACTTCACAATCAAGGATAACAAAATCCGCCAGGAGAATGAACTTGTCAACTCGAACTAATACATCCTCAATCATCCCCAACGTTCTCTTCATTGTATGATCGGCCATTTGTAATCTCATAGATGTGGGTCTTAGTTGCCCAATTCCCAATGTCTTGAAATCTGAATAGGGCATCAAGTTGATACTCACCCCAAGATCACAAAGAGCTTTTGCAAACTCGTCACTTCTAATGGTACAAGGAATTGTAAAAGTATCGGGATCTTCCAACTTAGGTGCCATCGAATTCATCAATCTCTTCTTTGTCACCAAGTCCTTCATAAACTTTGCATATCCGGGCATTTGCTCCAAGGCTTTAACTAATGGCACATTTATAGAGAGACTCTTCATCATATCAATGAACTTCTTGAATTGATTCTCTCTAATTTATTTTTGG
Source organism: Nicotiana tabacum (assembly GCF_000715075.1). Classification (NCBI taxonomy): domain Eukaryota; kingdom Viridiplantae; phylum Streptophyta; class Magnoliopsida; order Solanales; family Solanaceae; genus Nicotiana; species Nicotiana tabacum. Next base: position 129,194,290 of record NC_134102.1, on the reverse strand, counting down.
AAAGCCTTTGAGGATATGGAGGAGGAGGCCTAGGCATTGGTGCCTTAACCTTTTGCACTACCGGTTTCGGTATGTCAATAATGTGATCCCTAGACGGGTTCACATCCTCTTGGGTCTCTACCACCGTGTCATAAATATCAATTCGCACTTCATCATTTGCTTGCACGACATTGTTCGGGGTCTCCTCTTCTTCTACCACTTGCTCATCGTCCACAAGTTGCCTTTGACTTGAGGTAGGTGCATCCCCACCTCTTCCACTTCATGTAGTAAAGGCCATGGCATGCCATGTATTGTTCCCACCCTTCGTGTTCACCACTGTATCACTTGGTAGTGCCCCCTTAGGATGAGAATTTAATGCTTGAGAGATTTGACAACATTTGCACTTCTAAGTTTCGGATTGATGTGTTGTGTGAAGCAAGTTGGGCATCGGAATCGGCATTCTTCTCCATCATTTCCTTGAACATACTCTCAATATGTCCCATTTCATTGTTGGAATAACTAGGACCATGATAAGGATAAGGAGGTGGGTTGCTTGGTTGTTGACACATCGGGGGCCTTTGAAAACCCGACCCCCGATTCCCTTGGTTGTTGTTCCACCCGCCTTGGTTGTTTCCTCCCCAATTGCCTTGGTTATTATTTTTTTGCCAATTCTCTTGGTTATTGCTTCCACTACAATTGCATTGATTGTTTCCACTATTCTAATTGCCTTGATTGTTAGAATTCTAATTGCCTTGATTATTCAAAGGTCTCCATTGTTCTTGACTAGGGCCTTGGAAGTTGTTTCTTTGCTTTTGAAATTTGTTCACATATTGGACCTCTTCTTCTTGCTTATTTTACGAATCACCTTGATAAAATCCACTATCATCTTGCATAAAATTGTCTACACTTTTCCCTTGAAGCAGACCTTTGTCCGCAGAAGCGGCGCCGCAGGTGTAGCCCAAAGTCCGCAGAAGCGGAATCGCTGGAGGCAGTGAGGTCTTTTAATATCGGGACTTAGGCCATTTTTGACTTATTTCTTTCACTTCTTCGGCAATTTTGGAGCTTTTTAGAGAGGGGTTTTCACCTAGATATTTAAGGTAAGTAATTTCTAACTAATGTAAGTTAAATACATAGATTATGGGTATATTTTAACATATAAAATTAAGAAAATTATGGGTTTAGTTGTAAAAATTAGGTTTTGATAAAAATGGGATTTAACCACGAAAATTAATATGAAATTGGGTGAAAATTATATATTTGAGTTCGGAAAGTTATGGGTAACAATTATTTTCGAAAATTTCTGAACTCCGGGAATGTGGACCCGGTGGTGAATTTTAGGAATCTTCCAATTTGGATTGGGTAATTATTCTAATAGTTAAATTATAAAATTTTGAACATGTATTGATTAATTTATATAACATTTGACTAGTTTCGGACTGTGCAGCACCGACTTGAGGCTTTACAACGAATTGTGGGCCGAAAAGTAAGCTTTGAGACGAGGTAAGTCTCTTGCCTAACCTTGTAAGAGGGAACTCATCCCCTTAGGTGTATTTTGTTGTGAATTACTTGTGTGGGGAGCTACGTACGCACTAGGTGACGAGATTATGTGCCTAGCTATATTCCATGTAATGTCCGGGTAGTCTTAGATTTACATCATGTTTTGTTTGCACTGTTATGTTGATTATGCTTATTAATTATCTTAAATAGAGCTAAGATTAAGTATTTTAAGATTTAAAGTCACCAGTTTAGATTTCTTATTTTGGGAAGAATTGAAGAATTATATAATAACTCTAAGAAATCCATGTCCACTCGCGTTGTAAGTATTTCCGCGAGCGAGGTAAATTCCTCTACTCTTATGGGAGCGGGTCGTTCGCCTCGGTAGGTTAATAGATGTATCTATGGTTCGTATCGTTCGACCCTCGGCAGTGCCTAGTTACTTGATATTTTCTTATGGCTTGAGAGGTTATAATTTATTTAATGATATAAATTGACTCGAAGTTAGTAGGTGATGGTTAGAGATATTGAAATTTACTATTAGTGAAAGAATCATTTATTCACTGCTTGTTATTATGTTATTACTATTATTATTTCCATGTTCCACACATGTTTATAATTTCTGCATTTAATTATTGGCCCATAGTAAGTGTCGATGTTGACCCCTCGTCACTACTTCTTCGAGGTTAGACTCGATACTTACTGGGTAAATGTTGTTTATGTACTCATGCTACACTTCTGTACTAATCGTGTAGGATCAGAGGCAGGTGCATCCGGTAGACATCCCGCGTGCACTCCTGATACTCCGAGACTTAGTGGTGAGCTGCTTTCCGAGTCCGTTCTGCAGCACCCAAAGTCTCTCTTTTATATTTACTTTTTGTCTACTTTATTTCAGACAGTAGTTAGTATTTTGTATTCTACTAGTAGCTCATACACTTGTGACACAAGGTCTTGGAATTATGCTAGTAAACACTTGATGATTTTGAGTATTTATTTCACCACACTTTCTCTTATAATTGTTTACACTGTATTTTATTAAATTTCTCACCTCTTAATTATTTAATAATCAAAAATAAACTATTTCTAGAATATTAAAAAGAATGGATACATGGCTAGTTCATCGTTGTCTTGCCTAGCGGTGACGTTGGGCGCCATCATGGTCTATAGGAAATTGGGTCGTGATAACATGGTATTAGAGAACTAGGTTCACGTAGGTCTCACAAGTTATGAGCAGGCCTAATATAGTCTTGAGGATCAGTGCTGAGATATTTGTACTTATCTTCGAGAGGCTATAGGGTGTTAGGAATCCTCTCTTTCTACATTTCCTATCGTGCAGTTGATGTTATGCTAAGTATCTTTCCCTTATTCTCTCACAGATGGTGAGAACGCGCACGGCAGATTTACCCGATCGTGGAGGAGCTACTCCCTCTGTTGCTAGAGGCCGAGGAAGGGCTCCAACTCATGGTAGAGGACGAGGACGTCCTGGAGTTGCTCCAGTTATGCCACCAGTGGATCCAGTAGAGGATCCTATTATTGAGGAGTAGGGAAAGATGCATGCAGTAGAGCCAGCCTTGGTGGATTTCATGTCCGCACCGGAATTCCAGGAGGTCATGGGCCGCATGTTGCGGTTCATGGATTCTATGACTCAGGGTGGTTTATTTCCAGTAGACCCAGCCATATCTCAGGTGGGAGGGGAGCACAGACCCCTACCGCTCAGGCTCCAAGGCATATAACTACCGTATATCAAACCCCAGGCACACTACCCGTGGACGGAGCCCAGCCAGTTGTAGCAGCTATACCTGAGCCCAGACCAACTGCGGTCGGCGAGCCGCAGAAGCTATTGGACAGATGGACTAGGCTACACCCTCCTGTCTTTGGAGGTGAGCGACATGAGGATACCTAGGACTTTATTGATCAGTGCAGGTACAGACTACACAACATGAGGATATTGGAGTCCCACGGGGTGGACTTTACCACCTTTCAGCTGGAGGGCAGGGACCGTAGGTGGTGGTAGTCAAATCTTCTAGGCAGACCAGCAGGTTCTCCTCCCTTGACTTGGGACCAGTGTATACGTATTTTTCTCTGGATAGGTATATTCCACCCTCTCAGAGGGAGAGTTGTGATTTCAATTCGAGCAGCTCCAGTAGGATCAGATGTTAGTGACTGACTATGAGGCGAGATTCTCTGAGTTGTCTTGCCATACACTTATGATACTTCCCATCGATGCATAGCAAGTGTGGAGGTAAGTTGCAGGTTTGCGCTCTAGTATCCAGGACACTATGGCCCGAGAGGTTGAGATGGGAACTTCTTACGAGCTAGTTGTAGAGATAGCTCGGAGGATCGAGGGTGTTCGTCAGCGGAGCCAAGAGCAGATGCCACGGGACAAGCGATTCCACTATTCTAAAGGGTTCAGTGGTGCTCCGTCTGGGGGCAGAGGTCAGTTTAGGAGAGGTCAGCCTAGCAGACCCACATATCCAGCACCGCCGCCCTCTCGGGGTGCTCTAGTGCGGCCCTATTTCAACACCATGCCAGAGAGTTCCTATCGCCTACAAGCTATTCAGAGTTCCTCCCATGGGTATTCAGGCCATCAGAGTTAGACTTTAGGTCAGCAGTTTAGACTTTAGGTCAGCAGTCCTCCATTCCAAAGGGTTGTTATCAATGCAGGGATCCTGGCCACATGAAGAGGTATTGTCCCAGTCCTTAGCACGTTCGAGGACGAACGTATATTTAAGTGGGAGAGAATGTAATGACCCAACCGACCGTTTCGACTTTTAAAACCCCGTTTTCTTAAATAAAACTTCCCGTATGTGCTTTAATGATTTATGACTTTGTGGGGATGGTTGGTTCGGGATTTGGAAGTGTTTGGGTTGAAATCGGAACACTTGGTTCCTTAAGTTGGCTTTAAAAGGCCAAGTTTGACTTTGGTCAACATTTTGAGCAAACGGACTCGGATCAGTATTTTGACAGTTTTTGTAGGACCGTATCGTGATTTGGGACTTGGGAGTATGCCCGAAATCAAATTCCGAGGTCCCTAGCCCGAGATACAGAATTTTGATGAAAAATTAAAATGTTTAAGTTTGAATAGTAACCGGATGTCTAATTATGTGAAAACGACCCCGGAATAGAATTTTGATGATTCCAACAGCTTCGTATGGTTATTTTGGACTCAGGAGCGTGTTCAGAATTTAATTTGGAAGTCCGTAGTTAAATTAGGCTTGAAATGGCTAAAAACAAGAACTTAAGTTTGGAAGTTTGACCGATGAGTTAACTTTTGATCGAAGGTAAGGCTCGAGGGCTAGGATCGAGACCCATGCTCGATGCCCTGATCGAAGGCTCAACCTCGATGTCCTGATCGAAGGCCCAACCTCGATGCCCTGATCGAAGGCCATGATCGAGGTCCAGGCTCGAGCCTGTGATCGAAGCCGCGATCGAGGCCCAGTTCAAGGACCAGTTCCGAAGGCTGCTGGGCAGTTTTATAAAAAGAGGGCATTCATCCCATTTGCCATTTTTGACGAACTTGAGCTTGAGCAGAGACGACGTTTGGTAGATTTTCAAGGGAAAAATATTGGGGTAAGTGATTCTAACTCGGATTTGGTCTACATATACAAGTATATCATTGTTTTCACAATTTAATTAGTGTTTTGAGATTGAAATTTGGAAAAGTTTAGAAATCTCATAGAAACGAAATTTTGAGATTTCGGTATCGATTCGGAGTCGGATTTGAGTGAAACTGGTATGGTTGGACTCGTAATTGAATGGGTTGTCGAATTTCATAACTTTTGCCGGATTCCGAGATGTAGACCCCGCGGGCAAAAATGTTTTATTAATTTCGGGATCTTTTCTTAAAAATGTAGTATTTTCTTATAGAATTGATTTTTACAATATTTAGTGATTTTATCGAATTATTTTGGCTAGATTCGAGCGAGACGGAGTTGGATAATCGTGGAAAAGGCCTTATAGTGGACTAAATTGGAGCAAGACGAGGTAAGTCTCTTATCTAATCTTGTGAGGGGGAAATTACCTCATAGGTGATTTAAATTAAAAATTTGTTGCTAATTGTAGGGGCTACGTACGCACGAGGTGACGAGAGTCCGTGCGTAGCTACTATTAATGCTAAAGTCCGGGTAGTTTAGGACTCAAAGCATGAATTACTTGTGTAAATTGTATTCTTTATTTAATTAATATTATTTTATATATACATATATTGTGAATTGTTAGATAAAAATATTAAAGGATGTAAATCTCATATACTTGATTTTCTGTTTAAATTAATTAATTGTTAAGAGAAATTGTTCTTCCTCTCGAATTTATCTTATAATAAATATACTCTCCTTCTAGAGGTACATAAGAAAATGTCCTCCTTTCTTGTGGAGCGGGACGAACGCCTCGGTAGGATAGATGCATCTATGAATCGCGCCGCACGTTCCTCGACAGTGTACACGACACTCTAGATCGGGACGTACGTCCACGGCAGAAATCGTGCTTAATAATAATAATTACACGATACTTTAATAATTTATTTCAGCTTGTGAAGCTAGTTAATAAATTGGAAAAATCCTTGGAATTTAATGAATTATTATTCTTGCTTGTTAAGGAATAAATTGTTACTCCTGTAAATGAGATTTAATTGATAAATTGGAAATTATTTGAATTGAAGGAATTTGATTATTTTCACTGATTAAATAAATTATTGTAAATTTTGTAAATCATGATGATTTAAAAATCCTAGTTTTATTTCAGTTATTATTATTGACCCATAATGAGTGTCAAAATCGGTCATCTCGTCTCAACCACTTCGAGATTAGGCTTGATACTTACTGGGTACACGTTGTTTTCGTCCTCATACTGTACTTGCTGCACATTTTATTGTGTAGGTATATATATGTATAGAGGCCTTGTGGGTGCAGATGTGTGGTTAATAATTGTGGGGACATAGGTGAGCTGCATTCTATATTACGATCTGCAGCCAACAGAATCTCCGTCAGAGTTATTATACTTTCCTGTCTAATTTATATTCTTGACAGATGCTGTATTTTATTTTAATTCCCTAGTAAATGCTCATGCTCTTGTGACACCGGGTTTTGGGAATGGTTGTGAATTATTTAGAAATTTAGTTTTAAAAATATTTATCATTTACTCTATGAGTTTTATCTTTACTATTTCATTGAAGAAATTTTTATTTCAAAAATACTAAAATGGGTAATTAAGTTAATTGACTATGGTTGGCTTGCCTGACAGTGGTGTCCGGCACCATCACGACTTTTGTTTGGATTTTGGGTCGTGACAGGGTGGGTAGGGGCCGTCCTAGAGGTAGAGGCCAGTCAGGTGGCGCTCCAGCTAGATTTTATGATTTTTCGGCCAGACAGATGTCGCGATCACACGTAATATCTCTGTCTGCGGTAGGGATGCATCAGTACTATTTGATCCAGGATCTATATATTTATACATTTCATCTCTGTTTGCTCATTTCTTGGGTGTTACTCATGAGTCCTTGGGTACTCCTGTTTATGTGACCACATTGGTGGGGGATTCTAGTATTGTGGATCGGATCTATCGGTCTTGCATTGTTACTTTCTGTGGTTATGAGAATAGAGCGGATCTTCTATTTCTCGATATGACTGACTTTGAGATCATCCTGGGCGTGGAGTAGTTATCTCCATATCACGCAATCCTTGATTGCCATGCCAAGACTATTACCTTGGCGATGCCAAAGTTTCCGAGATTGGAGTGGAAGGGTTCGTCTGTCAGTGCATCTAGTAGGGTTATCTCTTTTCTGAAGGCTTGACACATGGTCTAGAAGGGTTGTTTGGCTTATCTAGCTTATGTTTGGGATACTACCATAGAGACACCGGCGATTGATTCAGTGCCCGTGGTCCGGAAGTTCTCCAATGTGTTTCCTTCTGATCTTCTAGGAATTGCCACCAGATCGTGATATCGATGATTTGTTTGACTAGTTGCAGGGTGCCAGGGTGTTCTCTAAGATTGACTTGAGATCGGGGTACCATTAGTTGAAGATTCGTGATTCAGATGTTTCGTAGACAGCTTTTCGGACTACATATGGCCACTATGAGTATTTAGTGATGTCCTTCGGTTTGACTAACGCCCCGGCGGTGTTTATGGATTTGATGAACTGGGTGTTCAAGCCGTATATTGACTCGTTTGTCTTCGTCTTCATTGATGACATTTTGTTCTACTCGCGTAGCATGGAGGAGCATGAGCAGCATTTGAGAGTGGTCCTTCAGACCTTGCGGGAACAGAAGCTATATGCTAAGTTCTTCAAGTGTGAGTTTTGGTTAGATTCTATGGCATTCTTGGGGCATGTTGTATCAGGCGAAGGTATTAAGGTTGATCCCAAGAAGATCGAGGCAGTTCTGAGTTGGCCTCGTCCCACCACAACGACCGAGATCAGGAGCATCCTGGGGTTAGCAGGTTATTATCGCCGGTTTGTGGATAGCTTCTCAGCTACTGCAACACCTTTAACTAGATTAATCCAGAAGGGTGCTCCATTCAGATGGTCTGAAGATTGTGAGGTGAGCTTTCAGAAGCTCAAGACTGCATTGACTTCAGCACCGGTGTTAGTGTTTCCTTTCGGTTCAGGGATGTATACTGTGTGTTGCGATGCTTCACGCGTTGGTTTGGGTTGCGTATTGATGCAGGAGGGGTGAGTTATTGTATATGTTTCACGTCTGTTGAAGACCCACGAGAAGAATTACCCCGTACATGACTTGGAGTTGGCCGCGATAGTTCATGCTCTTAAGATCTGGAGGCATTATCTTTATGGGGTATCCTTTGAGGTTTACACCGATCATCGCATCTTGCAGCATTTGTTCAAGGAGAGGGACCTCAATTTGAGGCAGCGCATGTAGCTTGAGTTACTAAAAGATTATGATATCACCATCATTTATCATTCGGGCAAGGCAAATGTGGTTGCGGATGCCTTGAGCAGAAAGGCGGAGAGTATGGGTAGTTTGGCATTCAATTCAGCAGAGGAGAGGCCATTATCTTTGGACATTCAGTCCTTGGCTAACAGACTTGTGAGGTTGGATATTTCAGAGCCCACCCGAGTTCTTGCATGCATCATCGCCCAGTCTTCTTTATTCGAGCAGATCAAGGCTCTTCAGTACGACGATCCGCACTTATTAGTTCCCATAGAGACGGTACTGCAGGGTAGTGCCAAGGAGGTTACTATCGGTGAGGATGGTGTTTTGTGACTCTAGGGTTTTCTATATGTCCCTGATGTTGATGGATTGAGGGAAACGATTCTAGAGGAGGCATACAGTTCTTGATATTCTATTCATCCAGGTGCTACGAAGATGTATTGCGACCTGAGGCAGCATTATTGGTGGCGACGAATGAAGAAGGACATATTTGAGTTTTTAGCGAGGTGCCTAAATTGCCAGCAGGTTAAGTATGAGTATTAGAGACCAGGTGGCCTGCTCCAGCAGATGGTTATACCTGAGTGGAAATGGGAGCGCATTACTATGGACTTCGTAGTTTGGTTGTCGTAGACCTTGATGAAGTTCGATGCATTATGGATCATTGTCGACAGGTTGACCAAGTCGGCATACTTCATTCCGGTTGTGACCACGTATTCTTCAGAGAGATTGGCCCAGATTTACATTTATGAGATTGTTCGGTTGCACGGTGTGCCTGTTTCCATTATATCAGATGGAGGCCCTCGGTTTACTTTGCATTTCTGGAGGGCAGTACAGAGTGAGTTGGGGACCCGGGTAGAGCTCAGCATAACCTTTCATCCGCAGACCGATGGGCAGTTGGAGCGGACAGTTCAGATGTTGGAGGATATGCTCAGAGCATGTGTGATTGACTTCGGAGGGCAGTGGGATCGATTCTTTCCTTTGGCCGAGTTTGCTTACAACAACAGTTATCAGTCCAGCATCGAGATAGCTCCATTTGAGGCTTTATATGGTCGGTGATGTCGGTCGCCCATCGGATGGTTTGAGCCCGGCGAGGCTAAGTTATATGGTACTGATTTGGTGGAGGATGCCTTGGAAAAGGTAAAATTGATTCAGGAGCGACTTCGCACAGCACAGTCCAGACAAAAGAGTTACGCGGATCAGAAAGTGCGTGATTTATCATTTATGGTGGACGAGAAGGTTCTCTTGAAGGTCTTGCCGATGAAGGGAATCATGAGGTTCGGGAAGAAGGAAAAGTTGAGCCCAAGGTTTATAGGTCCATTTGAGGTGGTGAGACGAGTTGGGGAGGCTGCTTATGAGCTTGCTTTGCCTCCCAGTCTACTGGGAGTTCATCCGGTTTTCCACATATCTATGCTCCGGAGGTATCATGCCGACAGGTCGCATGTGTTAGACTTCAGCACGGTTTAGCTAGATGAGAGCCTGGATTATGAGGAGGAGCTAGTTGCCATTATTGATAGGCAGGTTCGCCAGTTGAGGTCCAAGAAGATTTTTGCAGTAAAATTTCAGTGGAGGGGCCAACCAATCAAGGAGGCGACTTGGGAGGCATAGGAAGAAATGTGGAGCATATATCCACACTTATTCGGCACTCCAGGTATGATTCTAAACTCGTTCGAGGACAAACGTTTATTTAAGAGGTGGACAATGTAACGACTCGACCGGTCATTTTGCTTTCTAGACCCCTGTCCCCTAAATAAGACTCCTCGTATGTGCTTTTACTATTTTATGACTTGAGAGGATGGTTAGTTCGGGATTTGGAAGGGTTCGGGTTGAAATCGGAACACTTAGTTCCTTAATATTGACTTTAAAGGGCTAAGTTTGACTTGGGTAAAAAATTCTAATAAACAAACTCGGAATCAGGATTTGATAGTCCCAATAGGTTTGTATGATAATTTTGGACTTGGGCGTAAGTTCGGATCGGGTTTTGGATGACCCAGGAGCGTTTCGACGCATAAAGTTGAAAGTTGGCGCATTGAAGGTTTTAAAGTTCTTTAAATTTGGTTTGGAGTAGGTTTGGGTGTTATCGAGGTCCGTTTGGGATTCCAAGCGCGGGAATAGTTCCGTATGGTGATTTAAGACTTGCACGCAAAAGTTGGTGTCATTCCGTGTAGTTTAAGTATGATTCGGCGCGTTCGGAGCAAGTTAGAAGAACTTGAAGTTCATAAGTTGATTAGAATTGGTTTGAAGTGTGATTCTTAATTTTGTGTTGTTTTCCGTATTTTGAGAATGCGAGCGAGTCCTTTTTATGTTTACGAACTTGTTGGTATGTTTGGTCGAGGCCTCGGGGGCCCGTACAGGACTCGGAGGTTCGATGGAGCTCGATTTCTCTTTGGGGAAGGGCTATTGGTTCCTGTCATCTGGTGCGTTCGCACCTGCAGTGGGAATGGCCGCAGGTGCAGTGCTTGGCTCGCAGAAATCGGAAAGAGGATGGGATCAGCTCCGTAGAAACGAATCTTTTTCCATAGAAGCGGACTCGCTTCTACGATGTGGGGATCGCAGGTGCGGAGGAGCCAGTGTGGGCAAGGTCGCAGGTGCGATACGCGAGCCGCAAAAGCGGGCTCACAGGTGCGGTGCTTTACCGCAGGTGCGTCCAGTTCTGGGCTTGGTGAGTTCCACAGAAGCGGACCTTTGTCCATAGAAGTGGCGCCGCAGGTGCGGCACAAGGTCCGCAGAAGCGGAATCGGTGGATTCAGTGAGGTATTTTAATATCAGGACTTAGGCCATTTTTGACTCATTTCTTTCACTTCTTCGGCGATTTTGGAGCTTCTTAGAGAGGGGTTTTCACCTAGCTATTGAAGGTAAGTAATTTGTATCCAATGTAAGTTAATTACATAGATTATGGGTAGATTTTAATATGTAAAATTGTGAAAATTATTAGTTTCATTGAAAAACCTAGGTTTTGATAAAAATGGGATTTAACCACAAAAATGAATATGAAATTGGGTGAAAATTATATATTTGAGTTCGGGAGGTTATGGGTAACAATTATCTTCGAAAATTTCCGAACTCCGGGAATGTGGGCCCGTGGTGAATTTTAGGAATCTTCCAATTTGGGTTGGATAATTATTCTAATAAATAAATTATAATAACTTTTGAACATGTATTGATTAATTTATATGACACTTGACCAGTTTCGGATTGTGCGACACCGACTTGAGGCTTTAGAACGAATTGTGGGCCGAAAAGTGAGCTTTGAGATGAGGTAAGTCTCTTGCCTAACCTTGTAAGAGGGAACTCATCCCCTTAGGTGTATTTCGTTGAGAATTACTTGTGTGGGGAGCTACGTACCCACTAGGTGACGAGAGTCCGTGCGTAGCTATATTCCATGTGATGTCCGGGTAGTCTTAGATTTACATCATGTTTTGTTTGCACTGTTATGTTGATTATGCATATTAATTGTCTTAAATAGAGCTGAGATTCAGGATTTTAAGATTTAAAGTCTTCAGCTTAGATTTCTTATTTTGGGAAGAATTAAAGAATTATATAATAACTCTGAGAAATTCACGTCCACTCGTGGCACAAGTATTTCTGCAAGCGAGGTAAATTCCTATACTCTCATGGGAGCGGGTCGTTTGCCTCGGTAGTGCACATAGTATATTTTTGGATTGGGTCGTACGACCTCGGCATAAATCGTGCGTGATAATACTCTGAGCCTAGTTACACTTGATATTTTCTTATGGCTTGAGAGATTATAATTTATTTAATGACAGAAATTGACTCGGAGTTTAGTAGGTGATGGTTAGAGATGTTGAAATTTACTATTAGTAAAAGAATCATTTATTCACAGCTTGTTATCATGTTATTACTATTAGTATTTCCATGTTCCACACATGTTTATAAATTCTGCATTTTATTATTGACCCATAGTACGTTTAGACAGGATACTTACTGAGTACATGTTATTTATGTACTCATGCTACACTTCTGCACTAACCGTGCAGGATCTGTCCGGTAGTCATCCCAACATGCACTCCTGATACTCCGAGACTTAGTGGTGTGCTGCCTTCCGAGTCCGTTCTGCCGCATCCGAAGTCTCTCTTTTGTATTTACTTTCTGTCTAGTTTATTTCTGATAGTAGTTAGTGTTTTGTATATTCTACTAGTAGCTCATTTACTTATGACACCAGGTCTTGAAATTATGGTAGTAGACACTTGATGATTTTGAGTAATTATTTCACCACACTTGCTCTTATAATTATTTACACTTTATTTTATTAAATTTCTCACCTCTTACTTATTTGATAATTAAAAATTAACTATTTCTAGAATATTAAAAAGAATGGATACATGACTAGTTCACTATTGGCTTACCTAGAGGCGACGTTGAGTGCCATCACGACCTATAGGAAATTAGGTCATGACAATCTCATCGTCCTACCAAACATTCTAACACAGGTTCCTCCGAGGTTGCCTCTACTAGCCGTCGAGGAGGTAGGCGGGCACCTTCCCCCGCCCAAGTGGGGGAGGAAGAGGAGCGCATTGATCCATATATGGATGTAGTACCGGGATGCAAGTATGGCATTCGGGCTGTGCCAGCTCATGTTAGGATGTGGTATCAGACCTTTATTCCAGCGGTGAGTCCCAACCCGGAAGTTGGTATTGATGATGATAAGCTAGCCAAGCAGTACTCGGGGATTTACAACAACATCAGATAACTGGGTTTTGAAAGCTTGTTCCGTCTCGGTGAGTCGGTGAATGTGAACATGGTCAAGGAGTTCTATGCTAAGTGGAAACCTGGGGCCAGTTTGGATGCGGTGCATGAAGTGGAGGTAAGAGGCAAGATGATTCCCTTTTTCTCACGGGTAATAAATCAAATCATGGGGTTCACGGAGCACTCTCATAAGTTATTCCTAAGGTAGTTGCGTCGGCCCCCCTATCTTGAGATTAGACGCCAGCTCTGTGGCGTGAGTTCTCTTGCCATATGGATGCGAGATGCTAATGAGTTCCATAAAGACATGAAGGAGTTCAATTTTCAGCGTCCCTCCAGAGTCATTCGGTTGATTAATGCAAAGATTATGCCTACCCAGAACGACACTGACGTCTCCCGGTTGAAGGTTTTTCTCATTTATTCTATCTTGACTCGGATAAAGTTTGATCTTGGCAAAATTATGCTTGAGCACATGGCTTGAGTACGACCACTTGGGGCTCGCCGCCTGTACTTTCCGAGCATGATCATGCGGCTTCTATGGACGCACCATATGGAGGAGGAGTACTATTATGATCGGACGATTCCGGTTCTGCGGCCTCTTAAGTCCTTTGATGACACAGTTATGACAGCCCCCCTCCCCCATTGTTGTTGTTCCGGTAGATTAGAGATTTCTTCGTGTTGAGGAGACACTGTAGCTAATATGCACCTTCGCGCTGCTCGGGGGGAGACTGACTTGTCAAAGCTGCAGGAGGACCATCCCCTCTCTATGGTCACTCAGTTGTCGTTGGGCTTGGCTAATGGAGCACAGATGCCACCGGATGAGAATGTAAACTATGTTCCCTCCGATGATGAGGAGTACCTGCGCACTTTCGTGGGTGTTGATGAGGAGTAGGCCAAGGGCCTCACGGAGTTACCTTTTCACTCTTGTTTCTATGGTTTTTGCATTTGGGGACAATGCACTTTCTTAAGTGTGGGGTGGGGTGCTCCTATTTGGTTGTAATTGTATTTGTTTTCTATTTTCTAGTTGGTTTTGTTTGATTTGTTTCTTACTTTCTTAGACAATATGGTCTGTAATCATAACTCTAAATGCTATCGACCTGTAAAAGTTAGTGTCAAATATCAAAATGGAGTCATTAAAAAAAATACTGGCTAAAGAATTATTTAAATTTTTAGATAGCCTAACTAAAGTGAGTTTTGAATTAAGGATAATATCTTCACTTACATTATCATACAAAATAATTATTATTCAAATATAAAGTTTTAAAAATAGAAATTTTAAAATATAAATATTTTTTGAAAGATAACATACCAAATAAGAGTTTAAGTAGTAGTAAAAGTCAAGTCGTATCCAAAGGGTCCTTCATAGTCTCAACCTTTGATTGTTTTGCCATACATTTGAGTTATTATTTTGCTTCCTGACTACTTTTAGGATCCAACGACATAGGCGAGAATGATACCAAAAAAGAAAATAGAATAATAATTAGGGGATTTGAGAAATGGTTAATATTTTTCGTATAGTGTTTCTTAATTAATATCTAATGATTATCTATATTTATCGAGAATGTTTAAATTTTAAGGTTATTTATATATAAACCAAATTACTAAAATATTTGACATGGTTAGTGTCCGCGCATCCGCATGGGTACTAATACTAGTTTTAAAAAAAAACTAAATCATATCCAATATTGTCGTATTTATTTGAGCACGTTAGATTTAATTATTTCAAAAAATTGTCAGTATCATTTTTCTTCTTATGCAATATACTCAAGGACAAAGAACTTATGAAATTAAAGAGAACAAATTATGGGGACAATAAATAAAATTTGAACCATATATATAAAATTATTATAACTATATAGTTAGTGATACAAACAACTAGAATAATATGTTTACTAACATCTTCAATTATCTATTTTTTACTTTCTAGTGTGGTTTACATCTCCTGTATGATTTACAAACTTTACACAGTAAGCAAGTTATCTAGTGTGCATCCGAAGAGTAGCAGCTGCGGGTTTCTTTAGGAATTTCCAGGGAAAAAAAGTTAAAATGTTTTAGTTTTCATAAACTATTCAACCCAATAACTAATGTACGCATAAATTTTATTTCAATTATTTGATTTACGACACTATAACCCATCCAATTTACAAAAAAATAATGCTAAAATAATATATACCTAATAATGTATCAAATTAATTATCTATTCTTTAATTTATAAATAGAATAAAATACAAATATCGAACAATTTAATTATCTATTTTTCATTATATAATCGTTGAGTTTGAATGTGCATCCACTTATACTAACTCAACGAATATGCTATGTTTTCTACTTCTATTTATTAAAGTAAAAATATGTTAATTTGTCACTATAAATGTGAAAACTCACTGCTCGTTTTCCTTAGCTTTTCAAAACAAATATGTTGTTGTAAACTCTTTTCTCTTAAAACAGGATTGATATAAATATTAGTTTTTATACTTTGCTTAAGGTAAAATATTTCTTTTTAAAATGTACCTACAAGTAAGAACAATATCTGAAACTATTCGTTAAAATAATTATTCACCACCTCCAGTCATGCTTGGTTTTGCTATATGTTTGATGAATGAATGGAAAAACGAATATATAGACTCAGAGATTAGGTTAAAATTTTGTTACCGATTATAAGGAGTTTTTAACTTTTTAAACTTATCAGTTAAGATAAGAAGGGCAAGAATCTATATGTAGATATGAAAGGAGTTTTTAACTTTTCAAACACCTTAGCTTGTTTTACCTTATTTTGAATGTTTAATTGATTTAATTAAAATAAAGAGGCCATATCGCTAAATATTTTCTCATGTAGATATATTTATGGCGTTACACTTTCTTTAATTACGTATAATAGTAGTATTATCTGCTTGTTATATTTATTTGAACTTTGTAAAAATTTGACACAAAGTGAAACAATAACTACGAAATTTGTTTCGCTGAAGTTATTTGTTTTTGTTGCACTACTTTTTTGGCGTAGAGTGAATTTCTAACTGTTGTGCATGGAATGGCCTAACTTGTTTTATATATTAGAGAATTCTTCATAATCTATATGTTAGTATTTCTAATATAATTAATAATAAAAATTCAGGGAACAACGTTTTTTCCTATACTAGAAAATTATTATCATATTTATTTGAGTACATCATATTTCACTGTTCCAACAAAATTGATAGTGCCATTTTGCCTCTTCATGCAATATACTCGAGAACAAAAAGTTAATGAATTTAAAGGAAACTGACCGTGGGTTCAACGAATCGCATTGTTCAATCACATAAAAATAGCATAACTATGTGGTTCGTGATATATATAGCTTAGAGTTACATGATTAAAACTGTTTACCCAAAAAATGAGTAACAATTAAATTTGTACGTGGTTTAAAGGACACGTAATTTAATTTAACACGAATAATCTAAGAACAACAAATAATTAAATTAAAGAGAGATAAAACGATTAAACCAAACGCGATGGAACAATTGAGCCTGGCTTTAAGTTGAACACCGAAAACTAGCTCCAATCGAGCACTTGATATGGGCTCGGGTGTAACTAAAGAAAAGAGGAACTGAAGAACACTTTGAACAATCAGCTAGAAGACAAAAATGAACTGTATTGCTTTGATATACGTGCCAACAATAGTTTAAAATGAAATAGTTCTCCCCTTTATATAGTAGGGAAGTTTCAATTATAGTACAAGTCTAAATAAAGATTAAAACAATCTTGTCTTTTCGGTAAATGTCGATATCGGATGGGATTTACGCCGTAATATCCGGTTGAGGGCGGATATTACGGTTCCCTGCTCATCGAGCTTAACCGTTTCTCTTTTCCCTTAGTCCCAGAACTTCACTCTACCGGACCCGATGCTCAGCGGTGTCCGATCCCGGATACACGGTCCGTCCTCTTCGGGCTCAGAAATGAGGAACACTTCGACTTTACTCGAGGTTGCGTCAGATCATGCTTCCCTCTTATTTCTTTACCGAGAAATCGGGGGTAACATTATTCCCGATTTTATCCGTACACAAATAGTCCCCTCACATTTTGGAGAGCAGATTTATCGAAGCGATGAGAAGTGATTAACTGACCCCGACTCCTCTCAGTACGCTACAATTGGGTTGATGGATCGGTGAAACGTCCCATCAATTGTGTCATTCTGACTTCAGACACGTGTCAGCCGCCGGTTGACCGTCCTCGAATACGAAACGTCACGCATTAATTATCTCTTCCCTATAAAAGCTTCAGTTCTTTTTTCATTTTTTTTCTTTCCGATTCCAGAACTTCTTAATTTACCCCCGAACATTTTGCTTGCTCTTAACCCCTTCAAATCTTCATACACTCCTCTTCATATCCTCGTATCTTCATCTTCCCATCTTCAAATCTTCATATACTCCTCTTTATATCCTCGTATCTTCATCTTCCCATCTTCAAATCTTCATACTTCATCCTTGAATCTTCAAGTTTGACCTTCAAATATTCATTCTCATCTTCAAACCTTCATACCCGCGCCTTTATACATTCATATTCCAAAAATTCGATGGCAAAAACTTCGAAATCTGTGCCCCAACAGACCGCCCCTTCAACTTCTAACCTGAACACGAATGTCGAGGTGGTCGTACCTGAAGTG
Source organism: Nicotiana tabacum (assembly GCF_000715075.1). Taxonomy (NCBI): domain Eukaryota; kingdom Viridiplantae; phylum Streptophyta; class Magnoliopsida; order Solanales; family Solanaceae; genus Nicotiana; species Nicotiana tabacum. The sequence goes on along the minus strand of NC_134102.1, from coordinate 129,176,599 downwards.
GCCCTGGAACATCCTCTAAAGAATTTCATCCCCGGAGGCTGCTCTGTAAAAAATGACTTTAAGGTCGAGAAAGCCTCCAAGCAAGGGGATCGAGGCGAGGAGGTGTGGGGTACATATCCTCCATCACCGAGGACACGCTCCCAACGGTTCGGGAGGACTGGAAGTTGGAGGGCAAGGAAGTGATCATCCCTGGACCTGATGAGGACATCACCACACATGTGGATGGGTGTCTAAGTGTTTGTACAAAACCCTTCACGCTAGGCCTGGTGGATACAATAGTCCTCGACTTTTGCAAAAGGTACGAGGTCTGCCTCGGGAACATTCACCTATCCTTTTGGACGATCGTGATCCTCCTCCGTCACTTCATCAATAACACGAAGGAACCTTGATTTACCATCGACCATCTGCTCCACCTCTACAGTTCCCAAATCTTTCGATGGGGATTAATCAAGCTCGTCCGTCGGGCAAAGAAAGCTTCATTCTCGAGCATTGATGAGGATAGGGATCGAGGCTAGAATAGGAGATTCGTTCAGGTGAAGACGGAGGATCTCATTCTCCCCGAGTTTATGTCGTTCCCTAAAAAATGGAACCTAGCACGTAAGTTCCTCTCCTCTTGAATATTTAGAATACCTTTTGGGTTTTGTTCTTCTTTCTCATCACATGGTTCCACCGTTGTGCAGCGGTTTCTTAAGTCCCAAATGTAGTTCCATGCTTCAAAGAGTGGGTCGAGTGGATCTGCAAACAGTTATCGTACTTTGAGCGCGAATGGCGCAAACTCTCAAAGGGCAAGTGGGAGGCTCGTTCCCATGGTAAGTGCTCTCCCCCCGATTGAGTTTCCCTTTTCTATTCAATTGTTATCCTTACTAAGTCTCTTTCTTCCTTCCACGGTTTTCCCAAGACCACCAAGCTTCGGTCAGTGGACGAGGACGAGGCTCCGTTCTCACCTACTAAACCCTCCACTTTGGGACAGCCTGCCACCGAGGCCGATGTGACGAAGGGGGAGAAAAAGAGAAAAAATAGGGGGTCTTCCGGTTCCCTGGACTCCGAGGCCAAGAAGAAGAGGGTCACGGTCCAGGTCCGAAATAGCAACAAGAATGCCCGGGCCAGGGTGCCGGACCCTGGATCCTTTTATTGGCTCAGGGACTACCCTTAAGATGACGACTAGGAGTTCGTTGCCCATGGGCCGGCCACTGATGCAGAAGAGCTGTTAGCATCGGAGGGTAGTAACTGGGAGGCCGAACCCCCTTTGGCTCGGGAGCCCGAAGGAGAGCCAGTGGCTACAGCCTCTCGAGAAGCTACTCCCGCTCCAAGAGAAGTCATCGGTGTCATTGACATCTCGAAGTCGCCGTCTCACACGGAGTCTCTATTTGACGAGGCTCACGCCATCAAAGAAAAACTAATCGAGACATCACGGGATGTAGATGAGGCCCTCAACCTATTCTTTGAAGGCATGGACATCGGTACGTTGGAGGACAACTCCGGGTTTTGTCACCTGGAGATCCCGAAAAAGGATGTGCTACAGAAGGCAGATGGGCCGAGCTCGAGCCCAATGTTGGTGAAGAAAGTACCATATCCCTAGTGTGGATCCCGACCGTAAAAGAACGGTCATATTTGTGATCCCTGCGGATCCCCGAGTGCTATCTGCATCTGTTGGCATTTCCAGCTACCTTCGTTTCTTGGTTACCGAAGAGGATCAAACGAAGATGGACAAAGTGGATGCACTGAGCCTTTTCAATGAGGCACAACAGGCGCTGAACAGGGTATGCTTTTCTTTTTTTGTAATCCGTGAAGGGTTCATTTAACCGTAGCATATTCTTATGATCTCATCATTTTTGTTTCTCAGGCCTCAGTGCTCCATCACGTGAGCTTCTATCGGTCTCGGATGGAGGTGAGCCAACTCTAGTTCGAGCTCAAGGAAAGGGTCCGTTAGAAGGAAATGTACAAAGTTCTTAGCGAGCAAAGGAGTCCTTGTCGGTGAAATGGGAGCATGTCATTCTGGTCGAGAAGGTAAGGATATTTGACATTAATAATGAGAGGTTAAGCGCAATAGCTAATATCGCAACCTCGCAGGTCCAAGAGAAGATAGACCTGATCGACCAGCTCCGGCCGAGATGAACAAGTTCAAAGCTTCCGCTGAGGCGTTGAGGTGCAAGATGAATCTTCTGGCCTCAGAAAAGGAAGCGACTAAAGAGGAGTTGGCATTGGCCAAGGACCAGCTCAGGGTGATGAAGGATAAAGCCGACAAGTGATCTCGGCTGAATGATGAGCTCTGAGAATAACTAGGCTCGGCCGTCTCAGAATGGGATGCCCTCGTCCGGGAGTATACCGTGTTGAAGTCCAAGTTGGAGGCGGCTTCGAACGAGTCCTTCGAGGTCCAGGATATGCTGGCCCAATAATTTAGAGTGCTCTTTCCCTTAGAGCCCGAATGAGTCCTGGTTTCAATAATAACTCTAAGTTGTTTAGACGTCAGAATATTTGATAAAAAATGAAGTCTTTAAAATACTTGAATGTTTCAACCAGACACGATGATGTTTTGCCGAGGGTGGCCTTTTTACATAGGTTTTAATCATGTTTAAAGACCTTACTTTCTACATACGAACTTGGACTCTCCGAGTCGTTTTAAGTTGGCCTTAGAATTTGATGTTCGAGCTATGCCTAATAGTCTTGGGGCCTTCGGGACTCAAAAGCCCGAGTTGTCTGATCTTATTATCGGACAGCAGTCCTCGACTCGGGGAGGCCCGTGGGATCTAGGATTTTGAACCTATTATTTGGTCTAAATAACTTAACGAATATATCGCGAGTGCAAATGTGAAGTGATGAAATACATAGTGCAAATTTATTTCATTAAGTTTCTTGTAGAGTACATGATCAAAGGCACAAAATCTTTCTGCCATGACAAGAATGAGCTACACGGGCACGGTTCATTTGACCATTTGACCCTTACAATGAATTCTACTATTCAAGACTTGGCTTTTAACATAAAATAAAAAATACCTTCTAAGGATCCTGCCTTAGGGCGTAATGGATCCCTCAGTATTCGAGACTGAGCTCGTGAGGGCTCGATGCCTCGAATACTATCGATCCAGTATGGGTGGTCAGCAATTCCGGCCCCTTGCTGGTCTTCAAAACTAAGTCAATAGCCCGAGTTGTCTGATCTTATTATCGGACAGCAGTCCCCAACTCGGGGAGGCCCGTGGGCTCTAGGATTTTGAACCCATTATTTGGTCTAAATAACTTAACGAATATATCGCGTGTGCAAATGTGAAGTGATGAAATATATAGGGCAAATTTATTTCATTACTTTACTTGTAGAGTACATGATCAAAGGCACAAAAGCTTTCTGTCATGGCAAGAATGAGCTACACGGGCACGGTTCGTTTGACCATTTGACCCTTACAATGAATACTACTATTCAAGCCTTGGCTTTTAACATAAAATAAAAAATACCTTCTAAGGATCCTGCCTTAGGGCGTAATGAATCCCTCAGTATTCGAGACTAAGCTCGTGAGGGCTCGATGCCTCGAATACTATCGATCCAGTACGGGTGGTCAGCAATCCCAGCCTCTGACCGGTCTTCAAAACTAAGGTAGCACATTTTATTATTGCCTCATTAAAGACTTTGCCGTAAAACCGACTTTGGGATTAACTATTCCAAGGGAAAAAGCATGTAATATGTGCTTTCAAACCTAATCGTCAAATTTAACCTTGACTGAATACCTGCATGGGTTAGTCTAAAGCATAACAAATTTCAATGAAAATTGTGTTCATAACTTAGCAGTAGTGCCGCTTTAAGGGTGGCACATTCTAGTTGTTCGGTAGTTGTACATTGTTCCCTAACTCGAGCTTATATGACCCTTTCCTGGTTATACCGGCAACTCTGTAAGAACCTTCCCAGTTTGGGCCTAGTTTCCCGTTGTTTGGGTTCTTGGTGTGTAGCGTAACTTTATTTAATACCAAGTCCCCGACTTTGAAATGTTGAAGGTTAGCTCTTTGGTTATAGTATCTTCCCATTCAGTGCTTTAGGGCCGCTAGCCGGACCAGGCGGCTTCTCGCCTTTTGCCTGACAAGTCCAAGCTCGTGGCTATGGCCTCGTCATTTGACGTCTTGGTAGAATACAGGAACCTTAGGCTTGGTTCCCCTACTTTGACCAGGATCATAGCTTCTGCGCCGTAGACTAAAGAGAACGGGGTCGCACCATTTCTTGACTTCGATGTCGTTCGATATGCCCACAAGACTTTGGGCAAAATTTCTTTCCATTTCCCTTCGAATCAGTCAATCTCTTCTTCAAGTTTTGGAGTATAGTTTTTTTGTTGCCTCCACTTGACCGTTCCCACTAGGGTGGTAAGCTTTTGACAAGATCTTTTTAATTTTGTGATCTTCGAGAAACTTACTTAACTTGCCGCCGTTGAACTGCTTCCCGTTGTCGCAAGAAATCTCGGCCGATATCTCGAATCGGCATATTATATGATCCCAGATGAAGTCGATGACCTCTTTCTCCCAAACCTTCTCGAACGCCTATGCTTGACCCACTTGGAGAAATAATCGATCATGAGTAGTATGTATTGGGCTTTACCGGGTGCCCATGGCAAGGGACCGACGATGTCCATCCCCCATTTCATTAAAGGTAACGGTGATAGGACGGGGTAAAACATTTCCCTTGGTTGATAAATCATCGGGGCGTGCCTTTGGCATTCGTTACATTTTCGAACAAAGTCTTTCGCATCCTTCTCCATCTTGTTCCAGTAATAACCAGCTTTGATCAATTTCTGAACCAGGGATTCCGCTCCTGAGTGATTTCAACAAGTACCCTCGTGTGCTTCTCTCATAGCGTATTTGGTCTCCCCTGGACCCAAGTACCTAACTCATATTGAGCTCATTTGATAACGATTAGGGTGAATTTGGCCCCAATTATTAACAAAGAGTAAAGTTAGACAATTTCGTATAGTTCAGGAGTAAATTTAAATATTTTTTTAAACTATGTAAGGATATTATTTATGCGATAAATAATTTTTTAATCAAATTTTGTGCTACTAAGAGTTTTTCTTACTCGTTTTATAAAGTCTTGCTTTTGATATTAGAGTTGCTCATCAAAGCAAGGCACTTTTCATTCTTTCAAGAAATCAAACGAGGTTCAATTCCCTTTTTCGTCTTTTCTAAGAAATAAGAGTGTATATGTTTATAATGTTTTATCATAAACTCAAGTAAATTGATGTTGTATGACACAAACATTTTTTGCATGTAAGACCTGTGAGAATAGCAAATAGTTAAGCTGTAGGTGTAAGGTAGTTGGCCAGGTGTCACAATTAGTTGTGGTGGTTATAGTTAGTCGGCATTGACAGAATGGTTTCTACAAGTACACTCGTGTACTTTCTTCATGGAGTAGTCGGTCTCCCTCAGACCCAAGCACCTAGCTAGTGGCCCGAAAAAGGATCTTCTGTATAATTTTCCCTCGACCAAGTTGAACAAGACAGCTTTAGTACGTAGGGCCCTTGATTCCTTGTGATCCAATGGCAATTTTCCTTTCTCAAGGTAGTCTATGTATTTGTTCCTCCAGTCCCAAGTCAATTTTGTCGAGTTCACCTCGATGTGACCTTCTTCTACAACCAAGTTTATCAATTGTACTACTGCTCCGGAGTTAAATTCGTCGGAGTCGACTGACGACCCTAAATTAGCCAACGCATCGGCCTCATTATTTTGATCTCGAGGTACGTACTGTAGAGTTTATTCCTTAAATTAGTGTAATGTCACTTGCAACTTATCCAAGTATCTCCGCATCCGTTCCTCTTTTACTTCAACGTCCCGTTGACTTGGTTGACAACAAGGAGGGAGTCACATTTGGCTTCGATCACCTAGGCCCCCATGCTCATAGCCAGTTCTAGAACGGAAATCATAGCCTCATATTCGGCTTCGTTGTTAATCAATTTTACAGCTCAAATAGACTGCCTTATCACATTACCCTTGGAAGCACCATCATGAATTGGGTCCAGATCCTTGAGCTAGTCCCTGAGGTGAGCAGTAATTCCTTCTCAACCTCGGGGATCAAGGCTGACATAAAGTCGTCCACGAAGTCCGCCAAAATCTGAGATTTTATGGCGGTCTGGGTTTTGTACTTGATATCGTACCCGCTAATTTCTACTGCCTATTTAGCCAGCCGGTCCAAGAGCTCTGGTTTGTGCATAACATTCCTCAGCGGGTACGAAGTTACGACACATATGGGGTGACACTGAAAGTACAATTTTAATTTTCTAGATGTGCTTAATAAGGCGAACGCTAATGTTTCTAAGTGTGGATACTTTGTTTCGGCATCACCTAGGGTTCTCCTAACATGATAAATAGGAAATTGCGTACCTTTTTCTTCCTAGACCAGGACACCACTTACCGCCACCTCGAAAACTGCCAAGTAGAGGTAAAGTTGTTCATCCGCCTTTGGAGTGTGCAGCAAGGGAGGGCTCGATAGGTATAGTTTGAGTTTTTCTAAAGCCCGTTGGCACTCCGGGTTCCAAGAGAAGTCATTCTTCTTTTTAATAATGAGAAAAACCAGTGGCTCTTGTTCGACGACCTCAAAATAAACCGGCCCAACGCGGCTATCGGCCAGGTCAGTCTTTGTACTGCCTTGACATTATCAACTACGGTGATATCTTTTATAGCTTTTATTTTGTCCGGGTTGATCTCGAATCTCTGGTTGGATACCATGAACCCAAGGAACTTGCCCGAGCTGACCCCGAAACCACACTTCTCCGAGTTTAGCTTCATGTTGTATTTCCTTAATATGTCGAAGGTTTCCTGCCAATGCTTCAAATGATCCTCTGCTCGCAGGGACTTAACCAATATATCATCAATATAAACCTCCATTTATTTCCCTATTTGTTCTTTGAACATCCAGTTAACTAGGCATTGATACATGGCACCGGCATTGTTTAGCCCAAACGGCATCACGTTATAATAGTAGGTGCCAAATTTGGTTATGAAATAAGTCTTTTCTTGATCGCCCGGGTCCATCCGAATTTGATTGTACCCAGAATAGGCGTCGAAAAAACTAAGTATCTCTTGTCTGGCCATCACATCGATCATTCGATCGATGTTAGGTAAAGGGAATGAATCCTCCAGACACTCTTTGTATAGATCCTTATAATCTACATATATTCTAAGTTTGTTTTCTTTTTTAGGTACGACTACTAAGTTAGCTAACAATTCGGGTACTTAACATCTCGGATGGAACATATTTTTAAAAGTTTAGATACCTCATCTTTGATGAATGTGTGTTTGATCTCGGACTGCAACCTTCTCTTTTGTTTGATTGGGTGAAACTTTGAATCCAAGCTCAATTTATGAGTTGCCACCTCTAGTGGAATCCCTATCATATCTAAGTGGGACCAGGCGAAACAATCGGCATTAGCTTTAAGAAAATCAATAAGTTTTTTCATGAGCTCTGGAGTTAGTCTCGTTCCCAGGAATACCTTTCGATCCGGTAGATGCTCGATCATTATAACCTGCTCCAATTCCTCGATTATCTATTTAGTGGCATCGGTGTCATCGGAGTGCTATAAAAGATCTCGAGACGCAATAATCATCCTCCTCGTCCGTTGTGTGCTCCTCTCGTTTCTCCAGCCTAGTCGAGGTCGGGATCATTGATTGCTATTTGGTTTTCCATTCTTCGGCCAGCCTCCTATTTTTTTATGTCAAAATCGCGAGCACAGTGATTAATTCATCGATAGCGAACACCTCCTTTATGGCCGGCCATTCCCTATAGACTGTTTTGACTCCTCCTGGCGTGGGAAATTTCAATGCCTGATGTAAGGTTGAAGGAACCGCCCTCATGCTGTAAACACATGGCCTTCCGAACAAGGTGTTATACCTCATAAACCCTCGATCACGTAGAACATTGTTTCCTGGGTGGTCCCGGCAGTGTTTACTGGTAAAGTTATTTCACCCTTCATTGTCTCGCAAGCCATGTTGAATCCGTTCTACACCCGGACCGTCGGTATGATTTGGTCCAATAATCCCAGTTGTTCTACGACCCTCCATCAGATGATATTGGACGAGCTACCTGGAGCAATCAACACACATTTAACTTGAGATTTATTGATAAGCACGGATATTACCAGTGCATCGTTGTGAGGCTGGATGATGCCCTCGGCATCTTCGTCGCTGAACGAGATGGCCCCTTCCGGGACGTAATCCTGGTGCATTTTTCCCTTGTGATAGAAACTTTGGTGTGTTTTATCATTGGCCCTTGGGGGACATCCACTCCCCCAATGATCATGTTGATCACTTGTTGGGGCTCTTCTTGTTCAACTTGTTTGTTGGCGTCCCTATTTTTGAAATAATTTTGGCTCGTTCGCTTAGGAATTCTCAAAGATGCCCGTTGTTGAATAATCGAGCCACTTCTTCACTTAGTTGTCAGCAATCTTCGGTCCTATGACCGTGAGTACCGTGGTACTTACACACCAAGTTATGATCCCTCTGTGCGGGATCAGACTGAAGTGGTCTAGGCCACTTGGACTCTTTGATGCGACCAATGGCCGACACTATACTTGCAGCATCCACGTTGAATTGTACTCCGATAATCTTGGTGCTTCCCTACCCTCGAGCGACCTGTCAAAACCGTTTTTACTCATCAGACCTCGGTTGCTCGGTCCTTGATCAATTCTTTTGTCGTTCCTAGTTGGGTGGTGACCAGATCCATTTCCCCTTCTGTCCGAGTCGTACGGCTGATACCGATCTCGGACGGGCCTTGGCTCCTGGTCTATAATTCTTTTAGATATGTCATTTGCTCTGTTGGGGTAAATAGCCTAAGTAACCGACGGGTACTCCATCAAGTTTTGGTTCAATTTTTGAGAAGCAACAGAACTTCGGGGGTTGAGCCCTTGAGTAAATGCACGAACGGCCTAATCATCCACGACCGGGGACAGGTCCATTCGCTCCATCTAGAACATCGACACAACTCCCTATGCATTTCGTTATCTCTCTGCTTGACTTTGAAAAGGCCTAATTTCCTCATCTCGACCTTGATGGCTCCAGCATGTGCTTTTACAAAAGCATCTGCAAGCATAGCAAATGAATCAATAGAATTCGGAGATAAGTTGTGATACCATATCATCATTTCTTTGGACAAGGTTTCCCCAAATTTCTTCAATAACACCGATTCTATCTCGTCGTCTTCCAGGCCATTCCCCTTAATTGCGCACGTATAGGAGGTTACATGCCCGTTTGGATCTGTGGTCCCATTATACTTGGGAATGTCGGGCATTCTGAATCGCTTCGGGATTGGCTTTAGAGTCGCACTCGGGGGGAAAGGCTTCTGAATGAATTTTTTAGAATTTGGCCCCTTCAATATTGGAGGTGCTCCCGGAATCTGGTCGACCCTGGAATTGTAAGTTTTGATATTCTTGTCGTTGGCCTCTATCTTTCTCTCTCATGACTCCACCTGTTTTGCTAGTGCTTCGAGCATCTTCATCAACTTGGAAGTTTCCCCGGGCCTGAATTCATCTGGTTCCACGGCAATTTCTTTATCCCTTCGAGTGTTTTCTCTGACCCGCTCAGGCTTGATCTTATTAGGGACGTGACTTTGGGTATGCAATTGCGCAATTGACGCTTGGTGAGCTTGCAACATTTCTAAAATCAACCGCAAGGTAACCCCATCACCTTCCCCTTCGGGTGATTCTCGAGCCGATGGCCGGGGTTCCCCGCGAATATTTTTTACGAGGTCAGTTGGTAGGTTGATGTTGATGGCAACCTATGAGTTAGCATTAATAAGTGTGGATTTTGACCACTTATTAGTACCTTTTTACTTTAATTTTAGTTCAAAATTGTTGATTTATATTCCAAAACTAATGAAAGTATGCAAATTACAATGTTGGAGATTTGGACTCTAATGAAGAAATCTAACTCAAAACGAGTGTTCCGGCTCATAAGGCAAGAAGGAGTGCAGCAGACCAAAAGTGCAGTCCGCAGAAGTATTTCTGCGGCCTCAAAAGAAAGCGCGGACCGCATAATTCTCTCTACGGTCACAGATCTAGTGTTGAAGCTCAGAAGTTGATTGAAGAGAAGTGCAGACCGCACACAATTTGTGCGGCCGCAGAACATGGTCGCACTAACAAGAATTCAAAAAGTTCAGAGAGTGTGCAAAACGACCAAGATTGAAGCCTTGCCAAAAGTGCGGACCGCACATGGAATTGTGCGGCCGCAGAAGATGAAGTGCAGCCACATATCAAATTGTGCGGCTGCAGAATCAGTCAACTTGCAGACTCGAGCAAAGTGTGGACCGCACATGGAATTGTGCGGCCGCATATGTCACGACCCAAATCGATGAGCCGCGATGGGCACCCGGTACCTTACCCAACCAAGTACCAATATAACGTATCTTTTCATATAATACTATCATAGATAACTGAGCCGGAGAGGCTGCCGTGAGATAAGTAGAATACAAAATATAATACCAACTTATACATAAGACATACGGGCCTATAAGGCCAAAATAAAAACTTGTACACTGAACATAGGCCGACAAGGCCATACAGTCTTTTACGTACATGACATTTGTCTACAAGCTTCTAAGAATACATAATTTTCATAAAGGTCGGGACAGAGCCCCACCATACCAAACAATACACCTCTAAATCATACTAACCAAACATGCAACTCCGGAGTAAATGGAGCGCACCAACACCTTCCGCTGAGCTGATAGCCTACTTGGAAGAATCTCGACCTGTCTATCGGGACCTGCGGGCATGAAACGCAACGTCCCCTTGCAAAAGGGACGTCAGTACAAATAATGTACCGAGTATGTAAGGAATGAAAATCAGTAAACAATAGACATGAGAGAAACATGGAGAAAAGGTTCAACATGTATATCTGAATAACTCTGTGAATCATTTAATATTATAATGTCATGTATATGCATATAAATATCATACCATGTATGGGTATATGCGTTCATAACATCATCAAGCCTATGAGGGCATCTCATCATATCATTTTGGCCAATGTGGGCAAATCATCAACGTATACCAGTTGATCATGTGGTAGTGCATATATAACGCCGTAACTTTTTTTCATATCCCATATACATATATTTACATATATATATATATATACACGTATATAACGCCATCTGGTCATGGGTCAATGTACATGTATAAATAAATGCAATGCATGAGAAATACGTCAATAAAATCTCTCGAAACGTCATAAGACCATTATGCCTCTGATTAATATCATGAAATAAACTTTATCAATTTATATATTTTCTGAGACCCATGAACAGATGATAGAATAATAAGATATATGGGGAATCAAGAATATAGACACCCTTAGTATTTCTATGAATAGAGTCATTTATGAAAGTTGCGTAATTTGCTCATTTCATTTATATTATTTGGATCATCCCAAAAAGAAAGAAGGGATAGCCTTAACATACCTTTGTTGGATTTATTTAGTAACCATAACGACAGCCCTTCCAACACACGTTAATCTATGAGAGACAACAATAACGCAACAACAATGGATTGGTGGCAAGCTTGTAGAAGGTCGTTGATGATGGAGTGTACTTTTGTTTCCCTCTTTTAAACTTCCTTCCACTTTACATTACTACGAAATAACTTCAATCCGCTAATAACCATAGGGAATTGATATTAGAATCATAAAATCAACGGGAGAATCAAGTAGAGAAAGCTTAATCTTTTCTTACCTTAAATACCAAAATGTTTTTGCCCTTAATGTCATGTTGTTCATTTTGAATGCAATAGTAACTTAGTAATAGAGACCTTGTTCAACTTTTCCCCAAAATGAACTAATACATCCCACTTTGTCATAATCTTCATCCGTATTGTTGTAGCAATTTTACAAACTCATAAGCCTTTCACTTTATGAATTTTGAGAAGCCTTAATAGAATCTTTCAACCCAAAAATGAGATAAGGTGCACATGGATAGTGCCACATCCTCCTTGAGTATAAGATTAGTTGGCAATTTGGTGCCATATCTTCATAATCCCACGTGGACTATTGTCCCCCCCTAATAATTATCCAAATCTCACTTAAATAAGTATCCACAACCTTTAATTAATTCGGTTAATCTCCCACTAAACCAATAATTACTTAATTATCTACATAATTCCCTAATTAATTAGGTAATATCCCATTGCCCAATAATTAAGAATTTTCTCAACTTACTTAAAATACTACTCACTTTTAACATACCTTGTACACCTTACTATCATGGCTATGTTGTACCTTGTATGGTACTAGTCCATAAATACTGGGTATTTTAGCTCGGGCCGTATTTTATCCCAAAATATCAAACTTCGACGAAATTCATTTTCTTCGATTTGCTTACACTCTCATCTTCACGAATTTAATCATCACTTGTTTGAAATAGCATAATGCCTATAATCACAAAATAATCCCATTCCCGAACTTACAACGATTAACTTACGACGAAACTTTAACGTACGAAAATACGGGATGTAATATCTCATTTTTGAGCTTTCATCAATTTACTCATGACGTACGTTTATGTATGAAAACATGGGGTGTAACATTATTCCCCCCTTTGGAATATTCATCCTCGAATGTTGACTAATGCACTTATCATTCTCATAACCCATAGCTCTTGCGAGTACTTTAATACTCTTCTTGCCATTTAGGCAACTGTTCTTTGAATAAATCCAAAGGCCAGGGCATTCCCCCCTTTAGGCCTCTTTCTCACACCACGGTCTGTGGTCGGAATTCTTTCAATCTCGTAACTCTTGCTACCTTTTGTCATGCAGCCTGTACGATGTTTTTCTTGTATGTGCGTCTATGCGACTCTTTTCTCCTCTTTCCTCCAGTTTTTTGCCAATCTCTAAGCCTCACTTTGTAAGCATATACAAAGCTTGATAAGATGTCCCTCTGGACATCTATAAGTACACTGAAGTTCTCTGATCGGTACTTTGTTGAACTTACGAATATTGCTATATCTTATTTCATAGACCCGGTTATCCATTCGTATGACTTTACTACATCTAGGTAGGTCATACTATACCATAACTCTTACTTCGATTTATCGTTACTGAGGTCTGCTACCAAACTCCAGGTTACTCTCGTTGCTTATCCTATATGCATAAATCTAAGTCCTTTAATGCTTCCTCATTACTGTTTATCTTAAGAATGACGGCCTATTCTCATCTCATACTTTGTGACTTTTGTCCATCCATCTTTGATTCACCTCGATATTGTTCTACAATATACCACTGATAACTTGAAACTTCTTACATAATCACTAGGGCTTACGTTGCATTGTGGAACATTTGAAGTAATTAGACTGATCCACCTAGGGATGATACTATACTTCTATAACTGTATTTCATAGCGTCCCAATGTGATTCACTTACGTGGGTATTTTAATCCTGTACAATTCTTGAAATCCCTTTGTTTTTCTTCTTCAAATCATTACTCAATAGAAGGCCCAAACGTCATCCCTTATCTATCACAATCACACCCTCATTCCTCTACCAGGGCAGCATTCCATCTCTTCTAAATGTTATTAGTCGTAGACTCCTTTGAGTTCATTCAGGATATACTGAGCTTTCCATAACTTAAAGAAACCATTAGCTCTCTTGTTTTCGCAGGCTTAATCCCGAGGACTTATCCATTCTCGTCACCTTCCCACTCGCCCTTTCTCATCCTTACTCCTGTCATAAAACCTTGTCACTTTACTATACTTTAGCTTGTGACCTATACGTATCTATTTATACTATTCGTAACCTTCCTTCAACTTGCTTGCACCATAGATTTCCTTATGTTATTCTGGAACATCAAGAGAGACATCACATTGTCTCTAACTCTTCTTTACTCTCTTAACTGGACCTCTCGATACTTAGAAATTATCGACTGGAAGATATGTCACTAACGACGCCGCTATCATTCCTGTATACTGAATCCCCGTGCTTCTAGCCTTCTATCTACAGTACGGACTATTCACAACCTTCTGCATTTAAGTATCTCGTACGTTGTTGACTTTTACCTTACTTACCTTAAAATCTCGCACCACATCTTCTATCTCTTTCATGACCTCCCTTTCACATAGGTATAATTCATATCCACAACTTGAAGCTCTATTATAATACTTGCACCTCTGGTGCATACACAATCTGGTGAGAGCTTCATACTGACTTCTTATAAGGCTGGTACTTTTCTGACTGGCTTTATCGTAAAGCCGTTATAAAATATGGCTATTGTACTATCTCTCTTGTTCCTCTGATATTAAGAGTGATTCTGTAATGTCCTCAATCACGATTTCTATAATTTTCTAGGTCCAATAATCAGACTCCATATTTACTTGGTCGATGTAACTCTTTAGTTTTCTCCTCCTTCTGATCAGTCTTTATATATGCTTAAACTATCTTCCAATCTGTGGTTCCTGATATTAGTTATTACTTTAGCCTTTCATAGACACTATGGAATATCCATGATACAATCTTCAAACAATTCATTCCTTTGTCTATAACTTGGACTCAATTCTTTATTTTAACTCTACCAGAGTCATCTACGGCTGTATGATTGTCAATATATATGCTGCATGGATAGTACTTCAAAATCTTAAATGCGTTCATAATGTAACTAACTCTGGATCATTGATCGAATAATTCTTTTCATTTCTTCTCAGTTTTCTTTAAATGTAAGCAATTACTTTTCCTGGTCTTACTTCCCCCTTGTTACGTGCATATTTAGCTTACCTTAGTGTCCACACCTATTGGAATTCCATACAACTCATATGATCTTGAATATCACTCCTGATTTTACTTCCCGTTCATTAGCCACGGTAGGTGCCACTTTCTTATGGAGTGCATACAGTGTTGTTTGTGAGACTGTTGTTATAAGATTATTTCCTCTTTAGGTGACTAGGCTTAGATTGAAGCCTTCTTCCTACCTCTTCAGCTAATCTTTCATTGTAGTACCTAGGGAGACCCTCTGACTCTTGTAAAGTTGCGAGCTTATTACATCGAATACTCGACGGAATTTTTTATGTTCATCCCCGCCTATAATTATCCGTAGTTACTTATTTCCACGCCCTTGTTCTTGTAGGGTTTCTTCTGAGCTAAATATTTTGACTGTCTTCCCAGTGGCATTCTCTTTAATTCCCGTAACACTCCTACGGTACCTTTAACTACCCCAACTCATATCTGAAAATTTCTCAAGGGTCACGATATCATTATCTGCGAGACTGAAGTCAGTATATCGGGTTTTACTATGTTCATCTTGCATGATATTCTGATCTATCTGTAACATCTCCTCTAGCCATAACTAGGCACTTCCTGAATCAACTACTAACTACCCGTTGGCCCAGTCTCATATCAATATTCCGCGTAATATATCTTAGGTTATTTCCTTTGTCTTAACTTACGTCTCGCACTGGCTCCTTATCTATCAAAAACATCTCGGGCAGGGACCCTTACTTCCTTTCCTTGACGTCGTGTTTGCATAATGTTCTGGAATCGTGGCATATCTGTAGGCTTTGAATAAGTGCAATATCATCCCTTTTTCATTTTTGTTTTATCGCATTCTTCCCTTACCATTCCATAATTACTAGAACCACTTAATTCTGACTTAATACCACATCACTTCATATTCCCCCCTTTAGTGGAGTACTAAGAGTTGGAGCTACGACAACCTACCTATAGATGTTTTACCTCTTCATCTTTGGCATCCTTTCACATTATCGATGCCCTTACTCACCTTGCGGTAATCCTTCTGTACCAAGGATAACAAAATTCCTTACTCGTGAGGGTGACACTTAGTATAACTGGCACATACAGTCCCTTAAGCTTAACTTTGCTCACATTGCTTGGTTTAGGAAAGAGTCTTCTTGAATGTACTTTAAAAGTTATTCTTCTGTCATCCATTTTATTATCGCCGGAACGAAATCTGAAATTCTCATGATGCCGACTATTATTCAATCACTCAGTCCCTAATTCATTTTTAGTTTATCTTGTTCACCAGCCCATACTTATTTCTATTGTTCTGGGGTCTAACTTTTCCTTCCGGTAGTCGCGTTGGAGTCACAAATTTATTTCTTGAAATGAGGATATGACTTTATGACCTATACTCTTTTGTTGTCTCAAGGCCTGTCAACTCTCGTCTTTTCCTTCAATTGACTACAGATTCTGTAATACTATCATCTTTTTGATCTACCGTTGTCATCCATGTATTACATCTTACTCATAATGCTTCATTAACTCTCTTCTTATTTCCCGCTAACATTTATGTCTATCACTTTCTTCTGAAAACTCGAACAAGACATTCTTTTACTTTTAGCTCCCCTTTGCTTCATCTAGTGGCTCTTCATGTTGCTTAACGTTCTCACTCTACTAGGGACGTGAGTCAAACTAAGGTAATATTTATCCCTTCCAGGCTTTCAGTATTCACATCTAATTGTAATATTCTAGAGTGCACCATTTGTGTGTCTCACAAGGAGATCTATTAGCACCTTTGTAATATCCTTCGAAAATGTCAACTAACACAAACAATCCATTCACCATTTTGGGTTACTCTCAACCCAGTCGGATACTGATATCCCATCATTTTCTTAAACTACACTTGTTAGCCCCCAGTAGGGCATAACTGAGATAGGTGTGGCCGATTGTACATACCTCTGTTACTGTTGAAGGTAACTCAGAATGCTTATATTTCTCGACCTGAATTGTAAATACTGTTAATCTTCATTAACTGGGTACCTCGTACCCTTCTCTACCTTGCTTCTTTTACATGCTGAAACTTGTGTCTACCTTCTGATTCTTTTATTCTTTTTTTACCGTAAGAGTGGATAAATATTCTTTCCTTAAAGCTCCTTATCAAGAACATTACACATTTTAGTACACGCATGATCTGCTGAAGATCTCACATTTACTCATCATAAGAATCATGCAAAATCGAGTTCCTCTGACTCAACTCTTCCGCAGCTACATCTCTTATCAACCATCTTTCTGGATGTAGGCATCATCGTATTATGAATAAGATAGAGTTTAGGAAATAGAGTTCTTACAACTGAGCTCTACCACGCGATCTAGAGTAAGAAGAAAGAGTGACAGTCCTAAATTCCCTATAGCCTCCTGCTTATAAGTGTGGTGCACAATACACCCATAAACAAGACTCTACTAGACACGGCTTGTAGACTCCCTAGGACAAAACTGCTCTGATACCACTTTTGTCACGACCCAAACCGATGGGTCGCGATGGATACCCGGTACCTTACCCAACCGAGTACCAACATAACGTATCTTTTCGTATCATACTATCATAGATAACTGAACCGGAGAGGCTGCCGTGAGATAAGTAGAATACAATATGAAATACCAACTTACACTTAAGACATACGGGCCTATAAGGCCAAAATAACCACTTGTACACTGAACATAGGCTGACAAGGCCATACAGTCTTTTACGTATATGACATCTGTCTACAAGCCTCTAAGAATACATAATTTTCATAAAGGTCAGGACAGAGCCCCGCCATACCAAACAATACGCGTCTAAATCATACTGACCAAACAAGCAACTCCAGAGTAAATGGAGCGCACCAACACCTTCCACTGAGCTGATAGCCTACTTGGAGGACTCTCGACCTGTCTATCGGGACCTGCGGGTATGAAACGCATCATCCTCGGGCAAAAGGGACGTCAATACAAATAATGTACCGAGTATGTAAGGAATGAAAATCAGTAAACAATAGACATGAGAGAAACATGGAGTAAAAGACTCAACATGTATATCTGAATAAATTTGTGAATCATTTAATATTATAATGTCATGCATATGCGTATAAATGTTATACCATGCATGGATATATGCGTTCATAACATTATCAAGCCTCTGAGGGCATCCCATCATATCATTTCGGCCACTGTGGGCAAATTATCAACGTATACCAGCTGATCAGGTGGTGGTGCGTATATAACGCCGTAACCCTTTTCCATATCCCATATACATATATATACATAAATACGTGTATATAATGCCATCTGGTCATGGGTCAATGTATATGTATAAATGCATGAAATGCATAAGAAATATATTAATAATCAATGTACATGTATAAATGATTGCAATGCATGAGAAGTACATCAATAAAATCTCTCGGAATATCATAAGACAATTATGCCTCTGATTAACATCATGAAATACACTTTATCAATTTACGTATTTTCTGAGACCCATGAACAGATGATAGAATAATAAGACACATGGGGAATCAAGAATATAGACACCCCTAATATTTCTATGAATAGAGTCATTTATGAAAGTTGCGTATTTTGCTCGTTTCATTTGTATCATTTGGATCATGCCAAAAAGAAAGAAGGGTTAGCCTTAACATACCTTTTTTGGCTTTCTTTAGTAACCACAATGACAGCCCTTCCAACACATGTTAATCTACGAGAGACGACGATAACGCAACAACAATGGATTGGCGGCAAGCTTGTAGAAGGTCGTTGATGATGGAGTGTACTTTTGTTTCCCTCTTTTAAACTTCCTTCCACTTTACATTACTATGAAATAACTTCGATTTGCTAACAACCATAGGGAATCAATATTAGAATCGTAAAATCGACGGGAGAATCAAGTAGAGAAAGCTTATTCTTTTCTTACCTTAAATAGCAAAACCTTTCTGCTCTTAATGTCATGTTGTTCATTTTGCCATTGTTACATTACATTGTTGCTCCTTTAGCAAACAATACTATAGTAACTTAGTAATAGAGACCTTGTTCAACTTTCCCTTAAAATGAACTAATACATCCTACTTTGTCATAATCTTCATCCGTATTGTTGTAGTAATTTTACAAACTTATAAGCCTTTCACTTTGTGAATTTTGAGAAGCCTTAATAGAATCTTTCAACCCAAAAATGAGATAAGGTGCACATGGATAGTGCCACCTCCTCCTTAAGTATAAGATTAGTTGGCAATTTGGTGCCATATCTTTATAATCCCACGTGGACTATTGTCCCGCCTAATAATTATCCAAATCTCACTTAAATAAGTATCCACAACCTTTAATTAATTCGGTTAATCTCCCACTAAACCAATAATTACTTAATTATCTACATAATTCCCTAATTAATTAGGTAATATCCCATTGCCCAATAATTAAGAATTTTCTCAACTTACTTAAAATACTACTCACTTTTAACATACCTTGTACACCTTACTATCATGGCTATGTGGTACCTTGTATGGTACTAGTCCATAAATACCGGGTATTTTAGCTCGGGCCGTATTTTATCCCAAAATGTCAAACTTCGACGAAATTTATTTTCTTCGATTTGCTTACCCTCTCATCTTCACGAAGTTAATCATCACTTGTTTGAAATAGCATAATGCCTATAATCACAAAATAATTCCATTCCCGAACTTACAACGATTAACTTACGGCGAAACTTTAACGTACGAAAATGCGAGATGCAATATCTCATTTCCGAGCTTTCATCAATTTATTCATGGCGTACTTTTACGTACGAAAATATGGGGTGTAACAGCAGAACCTCCCGAAGGGTATTTTTGTCAGCGAATTATGGGTTACTATAAATAGACGGGAATCACTTTTTGTTAGGCCAAGTTTGGTAGTTTTTTTAGCTGTAGCCGTTGTAATTTACCATTTTTGGTAATTTGTGATCAATTTGGGTTAAAAATATAATAGTTTATCATTTTAATTTTGTATTATGGCTTTAATAAATATTTCTTCTTTGTTTTCTTCATTTTCTACTATGAGTAGCTAGATATTTACTAGGGTTGTGACCCAACCCTAGTATGTAAACCTTATGGGTAATTAATCTAATGTTTGTTTATGATTGGGTGTTTGTTATTTAGCCACGTTCATGCTTCAATTTTAGAATTAATGGTTGCAAACATTGATTCATGCCTTTTTGACTTGGTCTTTACTTGAGAAAGAGGGACTTAGTCTAGGAAAACTTGGCTAACAAGAAATTGGGCTAGTTGAGGTGTTGACTAGCCTAATTAAAGGGTTTGAACTAGAGATAGTGAAAACCCGACTTGAGCACATCTCAACTATTTGGCTTGATAACCATTTGGGCTTGAGAAAGGCAAATTGGACAAAATCACTCTTGACCGAGAGGTATTGAGTGGGTAATTTAGAGTTGAGAGCTATAATATTATAAAGACCCAAAACTTTACATGTCGTGATGGCGCCTGTCATGGTACTAGGCAAGCTAACATCTCACACATATCAACATTTTTAAATTTCAAATATACGAAAATAGGTTTAAATAAGTAAGAATCTCATAAAACCTGGATGTAAACATTGTAACTCAGTACAAAAGTTCTCCCAAAAGATCTGGGTGTCACAGAGTACATGAGCATCTACATAATAACACGGTCTAACCAATGGAACACTATCTAGGAAAGTAGCAAAGTATAAACAAGACTAAAAGATAAAGGAGGAGAGTCAAGGTCTGCGGACGCCAAGGCAGCTACCTCGATGTTCTCCGAACTGATGAAACGCCAGGAATCAGCAATCACTGTTCCTAGAAACACCAGGATTTGCAACAAGTGCAGGGTGTAGTGTGAGTACAACCAACTCAATAAGTAACAAGTTTAACCTTTGGAATGAAAGCAATGACGAGCTCAAATAATACAGTAAAAATAAAGATACAGAAAATATAGACATGCTTTCAGGTTCAACAGTTAAGTTCAACACAGATAAAATATGCCAAGTGTGACTGATAAGAAGAATATGACATCTCTATATCTACATACCAATATGAATATTGTATGTAATGCAACAACGTGAAATCCCAAGTATTCACACTCTTAGAGTACTCAATCTGACTGTCTCAATTCTTGCTCGTCACACTCAGTCACTCAGCAATATACGGTACCTGCTGCGGCGTGTAGCTTGATCCATATATAACCATAAGGCTTGTTACGGCGTGCAACCCGATCCACACACACACACACACACATACACACACACACACACACACACACACACACACACACATATATATATATATAGCCATAAGGCTTGTTGCGGTGTGCAACCCGATCCACATATATATAGCCATAAGGCTTGTTGGGACGTGCAACCTGATCCACATATATATAGCTATAAGGCTTGTTACAGTGCGCAACCCGATCTACATATATATAGCCATAAGGCTTGTTGTGGCATACAACCCGATCCACATATATATAGACATAAGGCTTGTTGCGGCACACACATATATATATATATATATATATATATATATATATATATCACTCACATCATGGCACTCAGGCTCCAACTCAATCACCAATCTCTCCAGTCTCTCAGACTCACAAGAATCATGATAATCAATCCAAACAATGATGATATGATGTATTAATAAGGGACAACAGAGACTGAGATATGATATGCAAAGAATAGTTGTGACTGAGTACAAAATTGCAAATTAAGAAAATAATTCAACATGTTAAACGATCTTTGTAGGTCTCAACAATACCATGTAGCCTAAACATAATTTCTAACATAACTTGCAGCTCAATTTCTCTAACATATGGAGAATATACGGATAACGACAAGATTATTCAACAATACAGTTCTATGGAATTGACCAAGTTACAATTTTTACGGTGGAAACCCACACGCCCGTCACCTAGCATGTGCGTCACCTCCACACAATCACGTAACATGTAATTCGGGATTTCATACCCTTAGAACCAAGTTTACAAGTGTTACTTACCTCAAACCGTGCAAATCTCTACTACAGTAAGCCTTTGCCTCGCGAATCGGCCTCTAAATGCCTCGAATCTAGCCACAAACAATTCAATACAATCAACACGAGCTAAAGGAATCAATTCCATAAGAAAATACTAAGTTCTTAATCAAAAGTCAAAAAGTCAACTCAAAAGTCGATCCCCAGGCCCACATCTCGAAATTCGATAAAAGTCACAAAATCCGGAAGCCCATTCAACCACGAGTCAAACCTTACTAAATTTACCAAATTCCGACACCAAATCGTCACTCAAATCCCCAAATTAAGCTCTCCAAATCTCTAACCTCAAACTCCCAAAAATCCACCTCAAAAACACACAAACTAGGTGGGAAATTCAATGAGGAAACAATATTATTGAATAAAAATGATCACAAGTGACTTACCATAAGAAACCCCTCGAAATCCCTCTCAAAAATTGCCTTAGCCCGAGCTTGAAATAACAAAAAATTATTAAAACCTCGGAACCCTTCGAATTTAAACATTGCTAGTGCTTTCGCACCTGCGACTCACTTAGCCGCATCTGCGGTCTCGCAGGTGCAGGCATTTCTTCCGCTTCTGTGGTTGCCCATGAAGTCCACCACCTTCGTTTTTGCAAACCAGACTCCGCTTCTGCGGAGTCGCACCTGCGCAAAATCCGTCGCTTCTGCGAAGCCGGCTCCCCTTCCAATTTTTCCGCATCTGCAAAGCTTGCTCACACTTGCGGGCTCGCATATGCGGTTGATTTCACGCACCTACGATGCACCCTAGGCTAGTCCGAGCTTCAATTCTGCGCTTAGCCAGCCGCACATGTGGCATTGCACCTGCGATCAAAACATTCGAAGGTGCGATCACACCAGTAGGGAAAATTTCAGCAATTCTTCAAGTCAAGTTTTGATCCGTTAAACATCCGGGATCCACCCGATGTCCCCGAAACCTCAACCAATTACGCCAACACATCCTAAATCATGATACGAACTTAGTCGAGGCCTCAAATCACGTCAAACAACATTAAAACGTGAATCACACCTCAATTCAAGCCTAACAAAAACTAAAAAATTCCAACTTCTACAATCGATGCCGAAACCTATCAAATCACGTCCAATTGACCTCAAATTTTGCACACGGGTCATAAATGAAACAACGTGCCTATTCCAACTTCCATAACCAAAATCCGAGCCCGGTAACCACAAAGTCAACTCTCGGACAAACTTCTCAATTTCCAAACTTCTAATTTTCAAACTTTCGCCATTTCAAACCTAAATCATCTACGGACATCCAAATTACTATCTGGACACACTCCTAAGTTTAAAATCACCCGACGGAGCTATCAGAACTATCAAAACTCCATTCCAGAGCCATTTACACATAAGTCAATATCCGGTCAACCTTTTCAACTTAAGCTTCCAACCTTGAGACTAAGTGTCTCAACTCATTCCGAAACATCCCCGGAACCAAACTAGCTCCCCCGGCAAGTCACGTAACAACAATTGAGCATAAATTAAGCAGTAAATGGGAGAACGGGGCTACAACACTCGAAACCACTGGCCGAGTCATTACAAATATACCCCAATCACTAAAATAAGTGTTAACGTAATTAACCCATTAGGCTTACACCTATGTGAAGGTTACATCCCTAGGCCTTTTACCTATTTTAAAACAACCAAAAATAATTAATCAATTTCTAGTTTCATTTCTCTAGTTAATCATTGATAGTATAGCTTATAGGAATAATTTGCAAACCATCTTGTTTGGAACCGTATTTAAGTTGTTTCTTCTACACACATCAAGTGTACACTCTAACACCCACACTTAGCTCCCTGAGGAAATCGACCCCGACTCATATTTGGGTACTATTCTTCCAACGACCTCTTACACTCATTGTCACACCCCTTTTTCTACCCGCAAAATAATATTGTGTGGATTAAAGGATTTTTCCAATTAAAGTGATAAAATTGAGTAGGGATTATTTTATTTACAGAGTCGCCACTTGGAATTGATTTTGTTGGTGTTCCAAGTCACCTTTTATTTGAATCCCTAATCAAAGGAAGATTTGACTCTATTATTATTGGTCTGCAAAAATAAAGTCCGGGTAAGGAATTCTGTTAACCGGGGAGAAGGTGTAAGGCATTCCCCGAATCCCGTGGTTCTAGCACGGTCGCTTTTATTGACTAAAATTTGGCTTGAATTATTTTTTGGATAAGGTGTGTATTATTTGCCTTAAGTTACTATTGTCTAATGCTGCTTAATAATTAATAATTTTGGCCTAGAAGCGTGCAAGCACACAAAGTCCATATTTGATTATATGTATTAAAACAAAGAACGTGTCTGTACACATGGTTTAAATATAATTAATATTGAAAAGTCAAGGAGCGGGAATGCACACATGACTACTTTATTAAAAAGAATATCGACCAAGGACCGTGTATGAACACTTGGTCTACATCTCAAACGTGCCTAAAATTACCTATCACTTAAATTAATTAAAAAGTGCTTCTTTTTTATTTATTACTTGTTCGACTGGAAAAAAAATATATTATTATTAAAAATAATTTTTTCACTAATGCAAGACATTAAACCCCGGTAAGCTTATGTTAAACTTTCATGGTATTGGGCCACTTATTTTATTTAATAAAAGATAATTTATTGGTTTTAAAGAAAATCCCCATCTTGCTTTCTATTGTCATTGGGCCTACAAATTTTAGCTTATTTGGCCCATGTTGCTTAAGAGCCTCGATGACCAAGACAACACAAAATAACAAGTATTCTCCTAAGCCCAAATTGCTTCTTACATTGATGTCCAAACTAAAAATTATTTTTTTCATAAAAGAAACTTACATGCTAATTATTATCTTTTATCTTCTTAACCAACTATTTCTTAAGGACTAACATAATATTTCTACTCATCTACACCAATCATGACACTAATCAAACTACACTCATTAACAACATAAAAAACCACGACTAAATATAAAAACTACAAGAAAACGGTAATACTTCAATGCTAAAGAGAAGAACTATATTAAGTATAACATTATGTTGACTATAATTCAAAGCATCAAAACATTTGAAGCTAGAAGTCTTTCTTAGATAATTATACATGAACCATGAAAGTAACTCACGGAAAAGAGCCCAAACTAAACAAACATGGTTAAAAGTGGGGTCTTTATCTTTTCCTTAAACTAAGTAATCTTAACAGAATGCAATTTCAATCACATATATAAAGAAGAAAATGATAATTTAACTAATTTTTAACAGATTTACAAGATGATAACACTAATATAACATTCATCTTGAAACAAAATCAGATCTAATATGTTCCATCAACCAAACCGGGATCAAATCCTTCTTATTATCATCAAGAATCTGCAATATAAGAATTTGAAAGTTACCTGATTTGTGGAATAATAAAATACAGCAGTGCAGTAACAAAAAAAAAACTCAGCAGCAAATACAGTAGAAACTGGTAGCTATCAAACTTCACAAATTGCCTAAGGGATCTTTCTATTTTTCTCGAGGTTTTTGCACTCAAATAATCCTCCCAAAACTCTGAAATTTCACATTGTTATATGTATTAAGCTGCTGATTTTTCTCAAAGAAATATGTCTTTAAGCCACTCTCCAAGATGTGTCTCAGTATAAGATAGAGTGTGTAATAGAGTGTCCCCCTTTTCAGTGAGTAGGATCTCTGCATTCTAAGTGTAAGAGAGTCCCTTTTATAGGAGAAAAGCAACTCTTTCAATAGGCAAATAAAGTTAGATTTTTTGGACAGACTTTGGTTCACCAAAAATCTGTCCAAAAGACTGACTTTGTGTGCTAAACACTGTTCAAGGTCTGTCCCAAAGGTGAAAGGACAACCTGAAAATCTGCTGTGTCAGAAGCAAGGAGAAAAAATGTCCTTTCAGCCACCCTACTAGTAAAAGTAAGCTACTATTACCCTATTTTGTGATAAAATAAACTAAACTTCAGATTTTAACCATCAACAACAAACTACTTGCTCAACACAAATCAAACTTGGACAACTATGAACTGACAAAGCATAGAGGAGACTAAAAACGTAATTGAACTAAGTATTAAAACCAACTTGATGGGAATGAATTCGATTTGTGCAAACTAATTACTAAACAAACAACTAAATTCAAAAACTAATGCTCAAAACAGAACGAGCATCATTAACAATCGGACAACGACTAACAACAACTAAATAATCGACTAACTAAGTGAACGATTTAACTAATACACTAAAGATCATGTTTAAATCAATAACGAATCTAACAAACCACTAAACTAAATAGAGATAGCTAATTAAATAAACCTAACTTGAAACTCTAATTAACAAGAAATAACCAAAACAGAAAAATAAAAAAAAGTAAAAAAATCAGAAACTAATCTACTAAATAAAAAAAAAATCAGAAATTTATTAAAGAGATGACGATTATACCTAACAAGTATGCTTGAAGCCGTTCGAGTCACGAGAAAACGTCGGAGATGCTAAAAGGCGACTACCCGACTCTGAAACGCACGTTTCTTTCGGGTAGATGCTAGAACGAAATGCGTTTCAGCATCTTGCCAAAAGAAACAAGTGTCTTTGAGTCGAAAAATAGCTAAAATGGGTGTTCGGGGCATTTTGGCGGTGGTGAGGCGGTGGAGCCGTGGCGGCGGCGAGGAGCGGGCCGGCGGCGACGGGGATTTTGGGGGTGAAATGGGTAGGAAAAGATAGGTCTCATGGAGCTCTATCCATTCATGTATGTGTTGTAGGGTGGTGTTGGCCGGAGCTTCAAGAATTTGGACCAAAAAGTGGCGGCTAAAGTTTCTTAGATCTAAAACTCAAGGAGTTTGAGGGTTTTTTGAAGGAATTTATTTGGAGATATGGGAAGAGTAGGTTGTGGAGATTATATGGTATTAATTTAGAGGTGTTTGGAGGTGGTCCGCCGCCGGTGGGTGATTTCCGGCGGCGGCAGCGGAGAGAAGAGAGAGAAGAGAGAGAGAGAAGAGAGAAAGAGTTATGGGGGAAATGAGAGAATTTTTCAGATTTTTGAGGCTTTAAATACCTCTTGAGAGATCAAATATGGACCATTAGATCAATGGGTGAGATTTGATCTTGGGTCACTTAATGAAACGACGTAGTTTTGAGGCAAAACTACGTCGTTCCGGACCCTTTTAAAGGCAGCCCCTTATCATGCACTTTTGGCCACTTTCTCTTTCAAATTTGGCCCAATTTCTTTCTTAATCCTACTTATTAAACTAAATTTACACAAACAAATAAATTAATTAAGTAACTTATTCAAATGATCAATTAACTAGATTAATTCACCAATTGAATAGTTAGTTAATTCCTAAAATGCACAAATAAAGAAAGAACTATTTTTTTGGTATTTTTATGATAGGAAATATGCAATCAAAGACACAAAAATTGGGAAATATAATTAAAGCAACAAAACACTAATGACTTTAGGAGGTGTTAAAATGGTACAAAAATTAGGTATTCACAGCTGCCCCTCTTTGCTCGAGAACAAGAAGAGTTTTCGTGCAAAGAAAAGTGAATGCCATGCCTAATTTTTGCTCACATATTACTCCAATGAAAGCATTTTTTTAAATGGTGACCGAACCCTGCTTCCGAGGTAGCCTACATATCCTTGTTTAGAGGAATCAGGTCAGTGTAGTTCTGGAAAGATTTGGTAGCTGGGACTACCAGACACTAGATTTAAGACTGTTGTTGTTGTTATTGTTGTTGTTACTGTTACTTGCTGCGTGCATCAAAAGGAAAAGAGAAAGAACTACATATGTCTGGAAACTAAGAGTTACAAAATTCCTAATTTATGTGTCTTGTGGAGTCAAATCTTGATTCTTGACCTGCTTGCCTGTGTTGACCTTAGATTGGATCTTGATGCTCTTTGAGGAAAGGATCATGGCTCATTCTTGATTGCTTGCTTTCCGGATCAGAGTTCGGGAAAATGAAACTCGAGAAGCTGGGCTACTGACACATTATCCAAGCTAACTCCAACTATCTTGTGACCGAAAAACTTCTTTATTATGATGAGAAAGCTGAAACTGCAAGCTTTAATCATCACAACATGTGCTCTACAGCAGGTCCTGCAAAGCCATCAAAGACAAACAAAACGAACAAAATTTTCTGCCCCAGTTTGGCACTGAGAAAATTTTGCGAGTTATTAGGTAAAACTGCAGGTCAGCTTATTTTATTTGAAAGATCCAAAAATGAAACTAAAGGCTCCGAAAAGGATGTTCTTATCTTAGGTATAAAATTGATATAACTTGGACTTAGGAGGTGCGTGTCCCATGGGTATCATTGGAATGGCTGTGAGATTGAAGGACTCGAACTAGGAATTGCATCTCCTTGGAATAATGACTCATATTAGGGAGTGCATCTCCTATTAAAATGAATACGGTTGACTCAAGCTAGGAGTGTCTCCTACGAGTGAGGTTGAAAGACTCGGACTAGGAAGTGCGTCTCCTAGGATTAATGGTTCATATTAGGAAGTGTGTCTCCTATTGGAATGACTCAAGCTAGGAAGTGCGTCTCCTACGAGTGAGGTTGAAAGACTTGGAGGGAATGTAACCAGGGGTTGGCACCCTGTGTCACTGAGAATGAATGTAACCAGGGGTTGGCACCCTGTATCACTAACAAAGAATATAACCAGGGGTTGGCGCCCTGTATCACTAAGGGGGAATATAATCAAGGGTTGGCGCCCAAACTAGGAAGTGAGTCTCCTACGAGTGAGGTTGAAAGACTTAGAAGGAATGTAACCAGGGGTTGGCACCCTGTGTCACTGAGAATGAATGTAACCAGGGGTTGGCGCCCTGTATCACTAACAAAGAATATAACCAGGGGTTGGCGCCCTGTATCACTAAGGGGGAATATAATCAAGGGTTGGCGCCCAAACTAGGAAGTGCGTCTCCTACGAGTGAGGTTGAAAGACTTGGAGGGAATGTAACCAGGGGTTGGCGCCCTGTATCACTGAGAATGAATGTAACCAAGGGTTGGCACCCCGTATCACTAACAAAGAATGTAACCAGGGGTTGGTGCCCTATATCACTAAAGGGGAATATAATCAAGGTTTGGCGCCCAAACTAGGAAGTGTGTCTCCTACGAGTGAGGTTGAAAGACTTGGAGGGAATGTAACCAGGAGTTGGCACCCTGTGTCACTGAGAATGAATGAAACCAGGGGTTGGCGCCCTGTATCACTAACAAAGAATGTAACCAGGGGTTGGCGCCCTGTATCACTAAGGGGGAATATAATCAAGGGTTGGCGCCCAAACTAGGAAATGTGTCTCCTACGAGTGAGGTTGAAAGACTTGGAGGGAATGTAACCAGGGGTTAGCTCCCTGTGTCACTGAGAATGAATGTAACCAGGGGTTGGCACCCTGTATCACTAACAAAGAATGTAACCAGGGGTTGGCGCCCTGTATCACTAATGGGGAATATAATCAAGGGTTGGCGCCCAAACTAGGAAGTGTATCTCCTACGAATGAGGTTGAAAGGCTTTGAGGGAATGTAACCAGGGGTTGGCGCCCTGTGTCACTGAGAATGAATGTAACCAGGGGTTGGCGCCCTATATTACTAACAAAGAATGTAACCAGGGGTTGGCGCCCTGTATCACTAAGGGGGAATATAATCAAGGGTTGGCACCCAAACTAGGAAGTGCGTCTCCTACGAGTGAGGTTGAAAGACTTGGAGGGAATGTAACCAGGGGTTGGCGCCCTGTATCATTGAGAATGAATATAACCAAGGGTTAGCACCCCGTATCACTAACAAAGAATGTAACCAGGGGTTGGCGCCCTATATCACTAAAGGGGAATATAATCAAGGTTTGGCGCCCAAATTAGGAAGTGCGTCTCCTACGAGTGAGGTTGAAAGACTTGGAGGGAATGTAACCAGGGGTTGGCGCCCTGTGTCACTGAGAATGAATGTAACTAGGGGTTGGCGCCCTGTATCACTAACAAAGAATGTAACCAGGGGTTGGCACCCTGTATCACTAAGGGGGAATATAATCAAGGGTTGGCGCCCAAACTAGGAAGTGCGTCTCCTACGAGTGAGGTTGAAAGACTTGGAGGGAATGTAACCAGGGGTTGGCGCCCTGTATCACTGAGAATGAATGTAACCAAGGGTTGGCACCCCGTATCACTAACAAAGAATGTAACCAGGGGTTGGCGCCCTGTATCACTAAAGGGGAATATAATCAAGGTTTGGCGCCCAAACTAGGAAGTGCGTCTCCTACGAGTGAGGTTGAAAGACTTGGAGGGAATGTAACCAGGGGTTGGCGCCCTGTATCACTGAGAACGAATGTAACCAGGGGTTGGCGCCCTGTATCACTAACAAAGAATGTAACTAGGGGTTGGCGCCCTGTATCACTAAAGGGGAATATAATCAAGGTTTGGCGCCCAAACTAGGAAGTGTGTCTCCTACGAGTGAGGTTGAAAGACTTGGAGGGAATGTAACCAGGGGTTGGCGCCCTGTATCACTGAGAACGAATGTAACCAGGGGTAGGATACCTTGTATTAAAGTGGAACCTCACTAAGTATTAGTGTACCTCAGGTTGGAAAATACATCTAGGAATTGGTGTACCCTATACTGAACATGCGACTAGGGTGTGGTGTGCCCTATATCAAAATGGCACCTCAACTAAGGATTGATGTACCTTATGCTGGAAAATGCAATGGTTGATGAAGTAATTATGGGCATGCCTAGAAAGCAGAAGTAGAGTCTTTGAAGAACTTACATTTGGTACATTCGTACTTTGAGAACTTCATTTCTACGCTACTTTGTTTCCTGCTTCAAACAAAGAAAGATTTGTGAGTTTAACAGTGGTGGTCGGTTTGTGGCCTTGATGCCCTGAGTAGTTTGAATTTGCGGCCACCTTGCTGAAAAAGAACTGATTCTTTCAGCGCGATATCGAGTTGCTCGGATACTTTGTATTGCTTTCTGGAAATCTTGGTTTTCCATCGTTGCCCTCGACTATTTTCGTACCCGAATGTCTAAGGTGATGTTGAACCTTGTCTATAAATCAAGTCTTCACTTTGGAGGTTTTTTCCTTTAAAAATCAAACTTGATTATCTTGCACCCGATATCAGTTTGTGTCTGTGGTGCTATCAGCTTTGCCCATGAAGCAAGTCTTACTTAGTGACCTTTTTGATTTCTTCGAAACACTTTGTTCGGCTTATCAGAGGAAATCAAAGTTGGATTTGTGCCTTTGTCAATACCGTGTATGCCTTACATCATTTGTTTTACACTTACGGGGAACAGTGACCAATTTTGTGTCCCTTTCTTTGTTGGCTTCTAAGCAAATAGACCAGCAAAGTTTTCTCTTTGGAACATTCGTCTGCATGAAACCTCAGATCTCGTTTAATCTCAACAACTTATTGTGCATGTTGCCTTCTGGATATGTCCTCTTTGATGTGCTAGGACAGAATTCATTTTGTATAGTTAGAAAGCTGGTAACAGATTTTGAAATCATTTCTCTTTTGTTTTTATAAAAACTGACTCAAAATAATAATGCAAATGAATAAAATGACGCAATGTGAAAATGAGAAAGAATAGTATTTAACTGAAAAATGACACTTTACGAGGAGAGAAACATAGAATGTGCTCTTTTGAATATGGTAGTCAAGCTTTAATGATCATGACATGCATTTTGGATTGAGCGGCCAAATCTATCCAGCCAATCTACCCTTTCTACTTGTTGTTCCCTTTCGTCTTTGAAGTTGGCCTCTTTGTGCCAATCATTTGCATAAAATCATAGCTCACCGTCGATTGGTAGTGCCCCGGAAGGTTTTCACCAACCGATCTCTCTCATTTATTTATCTCTACTTACCATCACCTTACAGTGCCCATGAGGGTTTTCACTAGTAAGACCCTCTCATTTTTTTATTTGTTTTTCTTTTTTTTTTTGCTTTCTTATGTGAGTAACTTGACATTGTTCTATGTCGTGTGACAACTGTTTCTTATTACGTGCTTCGCTTGGCATTCTTAGAGATTAATTGGGAGGTCTTTATTTGTATGGATTTTGAATAGGGTTAAAAAGAAAGGGTTGTATGAAGGCTTAAAATAGACTCAAGATGATGGGGTTGTATACTTATAACTCTTGGAATCGACTCTTCATAAAAACATAAATAAAAAATAAAAATAAAATAAAAAATAAAAAACTCCCGCCCCAATTTCAGATACTGGGGAATTTTTATTTTTGATTTGGTTGGACTGAACCCTAGTATAGAGCTACCTACGTATCCTTTAAAGGAATCAAGTCAAACGTAGTTCAAACTAACACGAAAGATTTCTTTGTTGTCTTTTTTTTTTCATTTTTTCATTTTTCTTTTCTCCTTTCCTTTTCTTCTCTTCTCTTTTTTTTAAACAACAAATTGACCTAGCTCCTATTTTCTGGTGGCATTTTTTTTTTTTTTTGGAACTTTGACTCTATATTTGATTCCAAAAGAGGGGGGTCAAAGAAAAATAAAACAGGCTCAAAAGGGGTGACGAAGGGTATAAGTGTTTAGGTAGCAGAAAAATGGCCTCCCGCCTCAAGAATGCCAAACATACTATCTTTTCTCAAGTTCGGCATTGATAGACATGAATGTCTTCTTGGTTTTGTCAGTTGTACAGCTCCGTAGTCAATATCTTGTTCGCAACAAATGATCTTTCACAAATTGGAGCCACATTTTATTGGTCTTTGCCTTGATGTGAAATGATACATTTCAGTACCAACTAATCTATTTTAAATTCCCTAGAATGCACCTTCTTTGGAGATTTGGGTCATATTCCCTGATATGATTAGATTATGGCAGGTCGTGGCCAAAGAGCCTTTCATCGATTACTCCGACTAGGCTTCAGAAACTTCAATTATCCTTAAGCCGGTATTCATGATAGGTTTGAGATAAACATCTTTAATCTCTATGGATATGACTATATTGGTTCCATGTGACACAGGCTTATCATCAAAGTTCTTCAACTTCTTATTTATCCTTCGAGTATTTTTTTTCTCGATTCAATTCAAGATTAGACAGGCTTTCTAAAATCTAGCTGAAAACTCTGCATGCATGTCATGTCACTAAAATTGGCGTGAAAGCACTATATATGCAAAAGAACCATACATAATGGATTAAAATGAGACAAAGCGAAAAGTTGTATTTTATTGATTAAAGGATAGAGAGGTTTGATGACAGGACAATCAAACAACATCTAGATCACAACCTCGAAATAATACGGATGATAGAAATTATGACAAAATAAGTTACCAAGACTCCTTCCCGGCAAGGTGTGGAGTGTCTTTCCAATTATCAAGCTCAAACATCTTAGCTACGAATTTGCGCATCAGCATCAAACAGGACCTTCAACAATTTTGATTGCCTTGCATTCAGCGGATAGGTTCTTGACATTTTTCACCAAACCATACCCATATTATTTATCATTGTAAATCATATGAACAGTGCGTGCTTGGTCATGATGTTTAGGATGCCATTATCTTGAACCACGATCATTCCTTCTTGAATCATCATTTCTATTTCCTTTTTCAAAGCCCGACAGTCCTCAATGCTATGCCCCTGGACATTAGAATGGTACATGCACCGTATATCAGGGTCAAAACCTTTTGCATATGGATAAGGAATATACCCTTGAAGCGGCTCAATCATGCCACAACATTTTAGCCTTTCAAACAAACTTATGTAGGATTCTACGATTGGCGTGAAATTGTCCCTCTGCTTATGTTCCCTTTCACACTCTTGTTTTAGACGAGGACGAAAGTATGTTAAAGCCGGGGCTCGCACATGTTGGCGATTGGATGTCTTGGCATAAGACTGAGCATTGAATATTGCATACTGTGGAGCAACTGAGTATCGTGGATCCGGGGGTTGAGATTTTCCCCTTTGGCCTCTTTTTGCCCGTGATGTCATCATGGCCTCCTCATCTTTCTTCTTTTGATTAACAAGGTTGTCCGGTCTATTCTGGATTTCTTGGGTGGCTGCTTTGAGAGCTATTTGACTTATAATTTGGCCAGTATTGAGGCCATTCTCGATCATTTCTCCTATCTTGATTGCGTCAGCAAAAGGTCTGCCCATTGCGGACATCATATTTTGAAAATAATCAAGATCCTGAGCCTGAAGGAAGACAGTGATTAACTCATTGTCATACATGGGTGGCTTAACTCTAGATGCTTGCTCTCTCCACCTAACGGCATACTCCCTGAAGCTTTCAGTCGGCCTTTTCTTCATATTGGATAGGGAATTGCGATCTGACTCAATGTCAATGTTGTACTAAAATTGTTTGATGAAGGCTTGGGCCATGTCGTCCCAAATGTGCCAGTGAGAGACATCTTGGTCAATGAACCATTCAGAGGCTACCCCCACAGGCTCTCCCCGAAATAAGCCATCAACAACTCCTCTTTTCCTCTCGCGCCCCTCAGCTGGTTGCAGTACTTTTTCAAGTGGGCGATAGGGTCACCGTGTCCATCATATTTCTCAAATTTTGGGGTCTTGAACCCTGGTGAAAAATGGATGTGAGGAAACACGCATAAATTACTGAATGAGACACTTTTGTGACCACCTAGTCCTTGTATGTTTTGCTCAAGACTTTTTATTTTCCTGACCATCTCATCTGGCTCTCCTGTCTTGAGAGCCTTTTCATTTTCTGTAGGTGACTCATACTGTAGGGTCTGATTGTGTGGAGTCGAAACCTTAAAAGCCATATCTGGAGAGTAGCACTGGCCATCATAAGCATGATATAATGGCTCGATGTTTGGTCTCGTCATAGGATTTGGTGGCGGGATTGTATACACTAGCGCGTCAGACATAACAATAGGGGTGTTCCTAACCGGTGCGGTAGGAGGTCGTACATTGGAAGTACCAGGGACGGCAGGGAAATTGTAATTTGGCACATCCCCCGAAGGCAGAATGTGATCACTCGTTGTGGGGAGCGATGGTTGAGTATCCCGGGGTACGGTGTAAGTTCCCTCTGAGGGACCCTGAGGCGGAGGCTGACCGGAGACCCAAGCCTGATACATGTCAGACAGTTGTCGTTTCAATCTTCTTACTTCCTCTGACTCTTGCTCAACTGATTGACCCTGAGGGTCGTCACTAACCACCTCGATTTCATCATTGTTAGCCATTGCGACCTTCTTCTTAGATCAGGTAAAGTAATGATGTGTTGCCAGTTTCACCACAAACCAACCACCTTAAACTTACTAGATAAGAGATAACAAACGTGTTAGGCTTAAGTATTTTACAGATATGAATCAGACGTAATATGCCATGATCCTAATAATATCACCACTTCTAACATGCTTTTGGAAGGCTTCATGTTTCATTCCGGCTTATAGGTTGCTGCATATTAATTTCTCTCTTTCTTCTCTTTTCTTCTTCTTCTTCTTCTTCTTCTCTTTTTTTTTTTTACTCCTTTTTATCTTCTTCCCATTATTTTGGAATTATTGAGAAATATTTCGATCGAAACTTTTGAGGGTTGCCTACGTATTATGTCGCCGCATGAATCAGATCGTTACGTAGTTCAGGGACATGACCTTTTTTTTTTTTTTACAAAATAAAGTTTTCCTCTCTTCCTCTCTTTTTTTTTAATGTACAAAAAACAACATCTTTTTGTTTCATTTTCAAATTTTTCTAAAACAAAATCTTTTTCATTGATTTTCGAATTTTTCTTCTCTTTTTTTTTTCTTTTTGATACAAGACAAAGGAAAATTACATAAAGATACAACCTAAAAGACAAATATTTAAATAAGACCAGACCCGACTCAAAACAAACTTTTTTTAAAAAATAAAAAAATAAATATAAAAGGCAAAACAACAAGGCTCAAAACACCAAAAGACTTTTACAGTTTCGATGACTACAAATGAACAACCAAAGTGGACTGCCAACTAAAAGAAGACTCTAATCTCTGCATGAGAATCCACCAGCATCATTGTAGTCAAAGTGCTTATTCCTGCGGCTGATCTCCCATATCATGGTATATGCATTTCAAGTCTCTGGCAATGTGGCGTACGAAGTTGGGCGCTACCGTAGCAAATTGCTCTCGGGTCAAACCCTGACAAGTCACACACCCTCGAGCGGTATAAGTAGCCACTTCATAGACCCTCCTTCAAACACGCTCCTGGCTCTGACTTAAAAATTGGATCTGTCGCTCATGGTTATTGGCTATGTCTTATATATCTGCCTCGCGTTGTAACGCTAGATTTAGCTGGTTCTGGACCTTTGCTAGCTCATTCTCTACCTGGTTCTTACCTGATTCTGTAGCCTTGCCCGAGCCCTTAGATCATGAATGATAAGGCTGTGATGCATTTCTTCGTGCTTTGGAATGGCTGCATGTTGCTGAGCAACAACCCTTATTCTCATTTGCCGAAGTTGTGCTTGAAGCGCTTGAACCTCATGTGTCAGTCTGATTTTCTCCTCTTCAAACTCAATGCACTGCAAATCCATATTCACGTTGGCGATACTTATATCCTTACGTAGAGCCCGGATGATGGATTCATAATCTCTTGTTATTTCTTCCTTGGCATGCCCTACTCTTGTTCTGATTTCAGTCTCCCATTCTGTCGTGCTCTTCAGAACTGTCTCTTGCCTGGATCTAAAAGCATCTTGGTCATAGAACCACTCAAAATATGCCGGGTCTAACTCTCCTCGATCCTGATCTTCCACCATAGTGTGAGATTCAAGCACCTTAATTTCATCCCAAACCTGTTGAGCATAAGCCTCACGAACAAGATCCTCTAATATTACCTCCCATGTGAATCTTTGCATGTGCTCCACTGTGGGCACTACTTGTTTTCGACCTAACTGGCGTAGGGCTCTCATAGGCACATACGGTTGAAAATCCCGAAGACCCATCAAAATCAAAAACGAATGGTGGTAAGATCTGTATATGACTTCTTTTGGTGAGAACCAGTGGTAGTTCCATGTGATTTCAGTAGCGGTCAACTTTTGAAGATGCCCTCTCCATGCTTCGACTCCCTTGGGGAAGCTACTGTCTTCAGTCAAATCTTCAAATTCATCTCCAAGCTCATTGTGGCTCCAATGAACACTAAAATTTACCCGTGTTGGATGACTGAGAAGGTGCTCTAAAAACCATATTTGGAGTATGATATTACAGCCTTCAAAGAAATCTTTTCCTTCCCGACACTTGGTCAGGGCACGGTAAATATCAGACAATACCATAGGAATGATAGTGACGTCCTTTTGATGCAATAAAGTGGTGACTATGCCAGATAATAGAATATCAATATTTTTGTCATGCCTCGGGAAAACCATTGTACCTAGAAATGCCACTAGGAATGCTTTTCGCCCATGGCTTTGCCAAGCTTTGTATCCAAATTTATTATCAAGCTCCTTTCCGTGCTTTGAAAATCCACCTGGACACCCATACCTGTCGTACAAGAAAACGAATCGGACGTGCCCTCGTTCCACACTTGCTATTTTATTTTGGCTGATTGTCATCTGCTCAAGGAACTCACTGCCAGTGACATCCCTTGAGGCCAAATGTCTCTTCTTACGAAACTCATCACCTAACCTTGTGTATCCAGCTAACTCCTCCAAAGTGGGAGTCATTTCAAAACCATTAAAACGGAATACGTTGTAATTAGGATCCCAGAAATGCACCAATGCCTCGATTAAGTCCCTCCTTGGGTTGATCTCCATAATGTTCATAAAGTGACCAAGATGGTCCTTTATCTTTTCCTGCCCACAAATGCCCATATTTTCCCACCATTGTCTCAACAACCAGGGTGTTTTATGCACAAGCCAAATCTGTGAGGGCTCGTCATCTTTCGGTCTTTTGTCAGATCTTCTTTTCATTGTATCCATATCGCTCATAAGTAGTAGAACATGAGGTTAGGACCGATGCAAGCTTAGATAATAAAAAAATCTCTGATGCCTTGGGGTTTGACTCATGAAAGTTAGAAATGGCAATGTGGGACTCAAGTAACCGACCCTAACCGTGTTTTGAAGTAAGGGTTTACTGAAATTGAGCGGACACTCTCATTGGAAGATGATACAATTTCGAAAGATCATTCAATTGTGACCATAATGGTAAGACTTGATCGATTTGGACGGGGCACCGAACCATAAAAGGGTTGCTTACGTATTTTACATAGGGTCAGGAATCGAGTGCGCGTAGTTCGTACAAGAGACAAAACAGGACTACAAAGCCTTCTTACAAAAACGAACCTTTCACACTTCCAACGAAGCTTTTGGGGCAGTCACAGCAAAATAGCCGAACATAGGGACAAAATGATAAAAAGTTGATAAAATAAATAAAATGGTTATTTTTACGAAAACGACCCTTCGATACTCCCGAGAGAGGCTTAAAGGTTGTCTCGGCAAATACTACGACCATAGGGACAAAACAATAAAAGGTAGACAAAAATAAAGAAAATGACTATTTTTTTCAAAAATGGCCCTTCGGTACTTCCGTTGAAGGTTTTAAGGGTGTCTCGGCAAAACGTCCGGACACGAGGGCCAAAGGTGACCAAAAATAGCAAATTTGTTTTTTGAAAATTTTATGCACATGCGTAATTTTTATGCTTTGTTTTTTTGAAAAATGTGGGCTGAACCCGATGGAGGTTGCCTACGTATCTCACATCCGGTGAGAATCAAACTCGCATAGTTTGGTGATAAAATTTGCAATTAAACTAACTATATTTTCTCTCTTTATGAAAAATTAATCATGGACACCAAACGCACCAAATCACTTCGGGCTTTTTTTAAAAAAAAAAAAAAAAGAACGAACATTTGTATAGAAATCGGGAGCATGTTTTTATTTTTTTTCTGTTTATTCAACTAATCCACCCTAAAGCCGGTCGACATGCAAGCCTCCCAAATAAAGTAACATGTAGCACATAAGTGAACGTTATGGTCTCAAAGAGGATACCTGTCTTATACGGACCCGGCCCCTGTGCCGAGTTTCGCTAAGTCAAATGCACGTGATGCAAATAAAGCGAACCTACTAGGGATATCCGGCATGAGGTATGTTCTTCTAGGTTTAAATCCTGATGGAGAAGGTGTCTAGACTGGCTTACTCGAGCGGACAACCCGAGCCGAGGAGCGTCAAGCGTCACCAGTAGTAGAACAACACTGGCTAGCTAACGACTCTCTCGCCTAAGCAATGTGTGACTAAATCCTTCACCAGAAGCTGGTAGGCTAACTGGCTTTATCTCAAGACAGAAATTTTGTAATGCTGGTAGGCAAACACAACATAACTAACTATAAGAAGACTCAGAGGGGTGCGAGAGAGGATACAATTTATATGTACAGTTTAACAATATCAAAACAGTATAAAGTGGACAAGTAACAGATTAGGCCCAAATAAATCACAATATATACAAAAATTAATAAAGCCAAATAAAGTCAATATACAAGCTCGAATTCTTAATGTCCCCAGCAGAGTCGCCAGAGCTATCACACCCCTTTTTCTACCCGTAAAATAATATTGTGTGGATTAAAGGGTTTTTCCAATTAAAGTGACAAAATTGAGTAGGGATTATTTTATTTACAGAGTCGTCACTTGAAATTGATTTTGTTGGTATTCCAAGTCACCTTTTATTTGAATCCCTAATCAAAGAAAGATTTGACTATATAATTATTGGTCTGCGAAAACAAAGTCCGGATAAGGAATTCTGTTAACCGGGGAGAAGGTGTAAGGCATTCCCCGAATCCCGTGGTTCTAGCACGGTCGCTTTTATTGACTAAAATTTGGCTTGAATTATTTTTTGGATAATGTGTGTGTTATTTGCCTTAAGTTACTATTGTCTAGAGCTGCTTAATAATTAATAATTTTGGCCTAGAAGCGTGCAAGCACACAAAGTCCTTAATTGATTATATGTATTAAAACAAAGAACATGTCGGTACATATGGTTTAAATACAATTAATATTAAAAAGTCAAGGAGCGGGAATGCACACATGACTACTTTATTTTAAAAAAAAATATCGACCAAGGACCGTGTATGAACACATGGTCAACATCTCAAACGTACCTAAAATTGCCTATCGCTTAAATTAATTAAAAAGCGCTTCTTTTTTATTTATTACTTGTTCGACTGGAAAAAAAATATTATTATTAAAAATAATTTTTTCACTAATGCAAGACATTAAACCCGGGTAAGCTTATGTTAAACTTTCATGGTATTGGGCCACTTATTTTATTTAACAAAAGATAATTTATTGTTTTAAAGAAAATGCCCATCTTGCTTTCTATTGTCATTGGGCCTACAAATTTTAGCTTATTTGGCCCATGTTGCTTAAGAGCCTCGATGACCAAGACAACACAAAATAACAAGTATTCTTCTAAGCCCAAATTGCTTCTTACATTGATGTCCAAACTAAAACTTATTTTTTTCATAAAAGAAACTTACATGCTAATTATTATCTTTTATCTTCTTAACCAACTATTTCCTAAGGACTAACATAATATTTCTACTCATCTACACCAATCATGACACTAATCAAACTACACTCATTAACAACATAAAAAACCACAACTAAATATAAAAACTATAAGAAAACGGTAATACTTCAATGCTAAAGAGAAGAACTATATTAAGTATAATATTATGTTGACTATAATTCAAAGCATCAAAATAATTGAAGCTAGAAGTCTTTCTTAGATAATTATACATGAACCATGAAAGTAACTCACGAAAAAGAGCCCAAACTAAACAAACATGGTTAAAAGTGGGGGTTTTATCTTTTTCTTAAATTAAGTAATCTTAACAGAATACAATTTCAATCACATATATAAAGAAGAAAATAATAATTTAACTAATTTTTAACAGATTTATATGATGATAACACTAATATAACATTCATCTTGAAACAAAATCAGATCTAATATGTTCCATCAACCAAACCGGGATCAAATCCTTCTTATTATCATCAAGAATCTGCAATATAAGAATTTGAAAGTTACCTGGTTTGTGGAATAATAAAATACAGCAGTGCAGTAACAATAAAAACTCAGCAGCAAATACAGTAGAAACAACAGCAACTCAAGTGTTAAGACAACCCAGAAAACTCAACAAAGATGCTTGAAACTGGTAGCTATCAACTTCACAAATTGCCTAAGGGATCTTTCTATTTTTCTCGAGGTTTTTGCACTCAAATAATCCTCCCAAAACTTTGAAATTTCACATTGTTATATGTATTAAGCTGCTAATTTTTCTCAAAGATATATGTCTTTAAGCTACTCTCCAAGATGTGTCTCAGTATAAGATAGAGTGTGTAATAGAGTGTCCCCCTTTTCAGTGAGTAGGATCTCTGCATTCTAAGTGTAAGAGAGTCTCTTTTATAGGAGAAAAGCAACCCTTTCAATAGGCAAATAAAGTTAGATTTTTTGGACAGACTTTGGTTCACTAAAAATCTGTCCAAAAGACTGACTTTGTGTGCTAAACACTGTTCAAGGTCTGTCCCAAAGGTGAAAGGACAACCTGAAAATCTGTTGTGTCAGAAGCAAGGAGAAAAAATATCCTTTCAGCCACCCTACTAGTAAAAGTAAGCTACTATTACCCTATTTTGTGATAAAATAAACTAAACTTTAGATTTTAACCATCAACAACAAACTACTTGCTCAACACAAATCAAACTTGGACAACTATGAACTGACAAAGCATAGACGAGACTAAAAACGTAATTGAACTAAGTATTAAAACCAACTTGATGGGAATGAATTCGATTTGTGCAAACTAATTACTAAACAAACAACTAAATTCACAAACTAATGCTCAAAACAGAACGAGCATCGTTAACAATCGGACAACGACTAACAACAACTAAATAATCGACTAACTAAGTGAACGATTTAACTAATACACTAAAGATCATGTTTAAATCAATAACGAATCTAACAAACCACTAAACTAAATAGAGATAGCTAATTAAATAAACCTAACTTGAAACTCTAATTAACAAGAAATAACCAAAACAGAAAAATAAAAAAAAATAAAAAAATCAGAAACTAATCTACTAAATAAAAAAAATCAAAAATTAATTAAAGAGATAACGATTATACCTAACAAGTATGCTTGAAGCCGTTCGAGCCACGAGAAGACGCCGGAGATGCTAAAAGGCGACTACCCGACTCCGAAACACATATTTCTTTCGGGTAGATGCTAGAACAAAATGCGTTTCAGCATCTCGCCAAAAGAAACGAGTGTCTTTGAGTCGAAAAATAGCTAAAATGGGGGCTCGGGGCATTTTGGCGGTGGTGAGGCGGTGGAGCCGTGGCGGCGGCGAGGAGCGGGCCGGCGGCGACGGGGATTTTGGGAGTGAAATGGGTAGAAAAAGATAGGTCTCGTGGAGCTCTATCCATTCATTTATGTGTTGTAGGGTGGTGTTGGCCGTAGCTTCAAGAATTTGGACCAAAAAGTGGCGGCTAAAGTTTCTTAGATCTAAAATTCAAGGAGTTTGAGAATTTTTTGAAGGAATTGGTTTGGAGATATGGGAAGAGGAGGTTGTGGAGATTATATGGTGTTAATTTGGAGGTGTTTGGAGGAGGTCCGCCGTCGGTCGGTGATTTCCGGCGGCGGCGGAGAGAAGAGAGAGAAGAGAGAGAGAGAAGAGAGAAAGAATTATGGAGGAAATGAGGGAATTTTTCAGATTTTTGAGGCTTTAAATACCTCTTGAGAGATCAAATATGGACCATTAGATCAAGGGGTGATCAATGGGTGAGATTTGATCTTGGGTCACTTAATGAAACGACGTAGTTTTGAGGCAAAACTACGTCGTTCCGGACCCTTTCAAAGGCAGCCCCTTATCTTGCACTTTTGGCCACTTTCTCTTTCAAATTTGGTCCAATTTCTTTCTTAATCCTACTTATTAAACTAAATTTACACAAACAAATAAATTAATTAAGTAACTTATTCAAATGATCAATTAACTAGATTAATTCACCAATTGAATAGTTAGTTAATTCCTAAAATGCACAAATAAAGAAAGAACTATTTTTTTGGTATTTTTATGATAGAAAATATGCAATCAAAGACACAAAAATTGGAAAATATAATTAAAGCAATAAAACACTAATGACTTTAGGAGGTGTTAAAATAGTACAAAAATTAGGTATTCACACTCATTGTTGAGTGTGGACGGGAGTGGATCAATTTTCCGCGCTTTCTTCTGCAGACCGCACTTTTGGTCTGTTGCGCCCCTTCTTGCCTTATGAGTCGGAACACTCTTTTTGATTTAGATTTGTTTATTAGAATCCAAATCTCTAACATTCCTGTAATTTGCATACTTTTATTAATTTTGGGAACATAAATCAACACTTTCGGACTAAAACTAAAGTAAAAAAGTACTAATAAGTGGTCAAAATCCACACTTATCAAGCTTCGACCGGGTCAGCGACTGGGACTCTATTAGGATCAACAGAGAGCACGTCATTGCTAGGTACCACGTTATTATTTTCACCATGGTGGCCTGACTCGGCGTCAACGTTCAAGTGAGCACACTGAGAATTTGGCATTCTTAGGTTAACCTGAAATCAAACTTTAAAGAACAAGTGTAAAATAGGGTGTGTTATCGAGATTCGTATTAAATCACCACTATTATCTATGTGCCCCACGGTGGGCACCAAAACGTTTACCCTAAAAAACAGTAACAATTAAATTTGTACGTGGTTTAAAGGACACATAATTTAATTTAACGCGAATAATCTAAGAACATCAAATAATTAAATTAAAGAGAGATAAAACGATCAAACCAAACGCGATGGAACAATTGAGCCTCGCTTTAAGTTGAACACTGAAAACTGGTTCGGATCGAGCCCTCGATACGGACTTGGTTGTAACTAAAGAAAAGAGGAACTAGAGAACACTTTGAACAATCAGCTACAAGATAAAAATAAATTTTATTGCTTTGATATACTTGCCAACAATAGTTTAAAATGAAAAAGTTCTCCCTTTTTTATATAGTAGGGGAGTTTCAATCCTAGTATAAGTCTAAATAAGGTAAAAATCTTCTATTTCGGTAAATGTCGATCTGCAAATGATATCGAACGGGATTTGAGCCGTAATATCCGGTTGAGGGTGAATATTACGGCTCCATGCTCATCGTGCTTAACAGTTTGTCTTTTCCTTTAGTCCCGGAACTTCACTTTGCCCGAACCCAATGCTCTGTCATGTCTGATCCCGGATGCACGGTCTGTCCTCTGCGGGCTTCACTCTGCCCGAACCCAATGCTCTGTCATGTCTGATCCCGGATGCACGGTCCGTCCTCTGCGGGCTCAGAAACCAGGAACCCTTCGGCTTTACTCGAGGTTGCGTCAGATCATGCTTCCCTCTTCTTTCTTTACCGGAAAATCGGAGGTAACATTATCTCCGATTTTACCCGTACACAAAAATAAATAATAATATATAATAATTACATAAGAATATACTTAATAACGTCTTAAATTATTTGCACTTCATGGTTAGAATTCTTGACATGTTATACATTTTCTTTTCTTTTTTCTAATTATTTATTATAATCTTCGATACTTTTATTATGTTATGACCCCCAATGAGACAATAATGGGACCGAAAAAGGTAGTTAATGTTTTAGTTAAGGTTTT
The DNA here is from genome assembly GCF_000715075.1 of Nicotiana tabacum. Lineage (NCBI taxonomy): Eukaryota > Viridiplantae > Streptophyta > Magnoliopsida > Solanales > Solanaceae > Nicotiana > Nicotiana tabacum. Next base: position 129,132,329 of record NC_134102.1, on the reverse strand, counting down.
GGCAATATTGAAATGACAGGGGAAAATGAATTGATCATTGCCTATACCAAAAACCATCGTATTATGCATGTGACGTCTACAAGTTTGAAATGTGGCAACGATTAATGGATCAACGAAGCCTTGTTGGTTAATTCTAGTCCATTGAAATATCTGCTACCAGACCACAAACAAATACTATTATAATTTCCTCTTTGACTGTATCAAATTATAATATATGAATAAATTTCTTTTTTCCTTCGGCAAAAAGGGCATCTTTTAGCTGTCTGCAAATTCTTTTTTCTTATATTATATGATTAAATATGAAATGGGCCCTAAAGGACGTAAGAAATAGTTGATTTTCTACAAGTTGGTTCTAAAATCTATGGTCTGTATTGTACAGGTATATTTTAAGTGCTACTAAGGATTTCTTAGCCCTAATTGCATTCATATGGTTTCGATGTCAAATAATGAACCATACCTTAATGCTTCTCATTGCATAAAATTATAAAAAAAACAATCACGTACTAAAAGGTCAGTACTTCATTTTATGGCGTTTTGTGCGTTTTGAGGTCATGCAACAAAAATTTATGATTACATTCACTTTTTTGTGTATATTTAGGTTGATTCTGTTAAAAAATTATAAAAGAAAAATTGACGGATTTCGATTGATTTGAAATTTCGTAGGTCCATAGAAAATGCGACTAAACTCATCTTCTAGTCTAATTGTTTGAGGGACGACGATTCACTGTATTTTCCAGCTTCCCTTTGCCGAATTGAATCCTACACATGAGTATTCCGAATGCTAAAAAGTTTGTGTTCATTTTATTGACATCTCTAAGGACTTGTTAGCTCTGATTGCATTCATATGATTTCGATATGTCAAATAATGAATCATACCTTGATGCTTCTCATTATAGTTTCCTAATTCTGGTTAGGTATAATAAAAAAATAAAAAAATAAAAAATCCACCTACCGAACTTCTGCGAAGTTGTTTCATGTGCTTAGTTTATAAAAAGAATAAATATCGTTCAACGAATTGCTCACTATTTATCAAAAATAGAGAAGATTAAAATCATAAGTTAAAACACAGTTCCCATAGAAAGACACAGCATATAACTTGATTTCTTTCAGTCTCTTTGAGTCTAACTTTCCCTTTCCTCATTTTTAGGACGAAATTCCCTCCAGATAATGAAAGGCCATAATGGTGAAATGATTTGATCATCATCGAAAGAGCAAACATATAGATTATTTTGACGTGAGTAAATTTGAATTGTCGAACTAATGATTTTCTAAAATAATCAATTAACCAAAATAAATATATATTTGCGTAATTAAAATACATTAAAACTATTCTAGTGGGACTCCAGCAATTAAAGCTTATTCATATCTGAAAGAAAACTGAGGATATGAAAGAAATTGAAACACATCAAAATGACCATAGGATTAGCTCACCCAAGACATATTACGATGAAGTGTTGTCTTTTGTCTCTTGCAATATGAAACCTCACCACCTTCCATTTTTTTCGCGGGTGAGACAATTGTATATATAGCTTCGTAAGAAAATGATCTTTTATGTCGGGTTACAATTTGAATAGGAAAAAATAATTTTATTAAAAAAATTAATATTTTATTTATAGAGATCCGTTATATTATTTTTTTACTGATTTCTTGCGAGAAAGTCATGCAACTAATTTTTTTGTTGCACTACAAAATCAGATCTCCTATCTCAAAGCGTCAAACGAAAATGATTAGAAAAAACTTTAATAGTGCCATACTATATTCCTCTTTATGTAAGGAATGTTGTGATATATTTCAGATGATAAGTTTCAAAAATTATATATATATATTTCTTCGTTGAAAGAAAATTGTCACGCTTTCACTTCTACTGTGTGAGAAATTAAACTGGTGACAGCATCGAAACGGATTAGACACGAATCACGATAGAGTACAGCTAACAGCGAGTTTGCCCCGAAAACGTGTGCCTACATTTATATCATCATATATAACAAAACATTACTATAAACCCTAGTATAGCAAATTATCCACGAATTGCCCACGCTTTCACTTTTTCTTGACACTTCACATACCTATATCTTTCTTCCCTTAAATACCAAACATGACATTCTCCAAACTCCACCTATGAAAAACAGACACACATACATATATATACCCATAAATAAACACACACACATAGTAGATATTTATATGGCTGATCACCCTGCAGATGATTCTACCAAAACCAGCCAAAAAAATCAACCTCCTCAGCCGAGTGAAAGTTCTCAAACACCCTTTTTCCATATTCCTCCTCGACTTCTACCACCACCACCGGTGGAGGAGACAAATATTTCACCACGTCCATTGATATCAAAAATATTAGAAATTACAAAATCTCCTCCAAAAACAGTTCAACTACCAAATATTATTCCAACTGTAACGACTACCATGAGTTCCACCTCATCGGGCGGCGGCTCACCAAGCCGCCCAACATGTGGAAAACATCCTGTATTCCGCGGAATACGAAGTAGAAGTGGGAAATGGGTGTCTGAAATTAGAGAGCCGCGTAAAACTACAAGAATATGGTTAGGAACTTACCCTACTCCTGAGATGGCAGCTGCCGCATATGACGTCGCCGCATTGGCTCTAAAAGGCGGCGACGCCGTAATAAATTTTCCCGGTAACCTCACTTCGTATCCTTCACTTCCTCCTTCACCATCTCCGGCGGATATAAGAAAAGCAGCCGCCAGTGCGGCGGCGCTGATGAAGCCACAAACTGGAGAAGGCACAATGCTGACTCAGCCAGGTAACAGATATATATGTGAAAAATAACTAAACTTTCAGCAGATATAAAAATTCTGAATCCACTATGTATACAATTAGTGCACAAAACTTGAATTTAATTTTAAAAGTTTAATAAGTCTAGTGCTAAGAACCTTAAAATTTGAGACGTCCAATTTAAATTCTGGATCGTTTATGTAGGTAATGTTGATGATCAAACTTCTGGAAGTGGACAGATGATTTCAACTGGTGGGGCTGAATATATTGATGAGGAGGCATTATTTGATATGCCTAATTTGTTGGTAGATATGGCGGAGGCAATGATGGTGAGCCCGCCGAGAATGAACTCGCCGCCGTCATCCGATTCACCGGGAAATTCTGATGCGGAAAGTCTTTGGAGTTATTAAACAAAATTCATGGAATTAATTTCTTCTTATTACAACTCAATTGAGATAGCACAAAAGGACCATATACATAGAATGCATGTTATACATGTATCTTGATCAATCACTTCAAAAAAAAAAAAAATCTATGTGGAAAGGGAATTTTAGAAATTACGAAGGTTAGTCGTCTAGGGTTTTTGTTTGTGAGCAAATGGAGTAGTTTTTTTGTAAGATTTTCTGCCGAGATTTTTTTACTGTTCCGCTTGAGCCTTTTTCTTGATCCATTCTAAACATCGATCTCTACAGAATGAAGTTATGGAGATGTGGCAAGTGGGTTTTGGTCAACTTTGAACGAGGAATGAAAAAGCCTCCCTGAAATGATAATGGTTTGTAAAGTCTTTCCACATTTGTCTTTTCTTCTTCACTTTCTGCTTTCTTCTTGTGGAGTTTTTCTTCTTTTTTGCATTGCGTTTGGGGGTGGGGGCCGGCGTCTTGATTTGTCAAAATGTAAAAAAGGTGTATAGTGCAAAGAATCTTAAACGATCCAATCATTTGAAAAAATAAGTAAAGTAAACATAAGGCATGTAATCTGCTACAACAGTTAAATTAACCGTTCATAAATTTTTTGAAACTATCAAATGTGAATAAGTTAAATTGAAGACATATTGAAGTGCAGCGACATGGGAGCAATGACAATCTTGAAATAGGTTTTGCCTTTTGTTTGCAATGGAAAAACGTGCTTAAAGCCTAGTCTAGCGGCTTTCTTTGTCTAAAAATTGACCTGTAGTACGAAACTCATATATTAAAAAATTTATGTATTAACATTAACTAATAATACAATTGACTCTTTACTTCAAGAATAATTTTTTAAAAAAAGTTAATTTCTCATTAATATCTAAAAAAATTGAATATTATGAACCATAAAAAAATAAAATTAAAGTAAATCATTACGCCGATTCAGCTTATAAGACAGCCATGAGAGGCTCTCATTTATATCAACCAGATTTTAATCAATGTTTATATGGGACAAGAGATGGTAAACAACCTCCACTTCCAACCAAGAGGATGTGAGTTCGAGTCACCCCAAGATCAAGGTGGGGAGTTCTTGAAGGGAAGGATACCGAGTTTCTATTGAAAACAGCCTCTCTACCTCATGGTAGAGAGTTCTTAGAGGGAAGGATTGTTGTTGTTTATCTATATGGGACAGTGATGGCCCAAATAGTTATTGTTCTAATTATACATATAATCTCTCTATACTTTAATATTCCAAGTGGATCATGGAACGTATCTCTCTATAAATTTACAAGTTAAATGACAAGGACTTCCATTACTGTTCTAAGTTTTTAAATGAACTCTAAATAATCCAACTCAGATGCCCTGATGCAAGGTCGTAGTTACATAAAAAGAAAGCCTTGTAATTAATGACAATCCAAACATATATTGTGTGGCTAAGGTTTCTTCTTGCATCAGACCAGTCTGGTTTTAGTCTATCCATCTCTCTTATGATCGGGAACCCGAATAGTGCGAAATATAGCCAAACTATGGTATAATGGCAATAACAAAGATAATGAAAGTTGATAACAACGACAATTAAAGTAGATAAAGAAGACACAAATTTAACGTGGTTCGGTCAAAGTGACATACGTCCACAAGTGGAGATGGGCAATTTAATATAACAATAAGAGTACAAAGAGAGTACAAAATTAGAGTAAATACTCTAATTAATCCCAAATACCCTAAGGGAATAACCTCACAAGATCACTCCAAAGAAAGGGTTCGCACAAGTGCTTTCCAACACTAACTCTCATACAAAACACTCTTAATAAAGGAAGAAAGGAAGAAACAAGAAATGAAGACTCAAGTCTTGTTGGTGTGTATAAAATGAACTAATTGCCTTCCCTTTTATAGGCAAAAAAGTCTTGGCCTCTTAGGTGTAAAAGAAGAGATACAACTTGTGCAAATGATGTCCACCACATAATACAATATTTTTGGGTCTCAAAGAATATTGCCAACAAAGTTTACCCTTTGCAAAATGCTTATGCTTATGTGAGATGGACTTCATTAGCCAAAATATTAGCCATAATTACAAATCTCCACATTGGCCTAATTTTGGCTGATATAGTAAATTTGCTCCACCTTCTCCGCAAAAGCCCCAATGAGCATATGTCAAAATTTAATGCCATCAAAATCAGACAAGTTGTCCGATACCGAAACTGTAGTGAGGCCTATAACAGTGGATCCCAATAAAGTATACAATGAACCAGATCTGTGTGCTTTCATGATCATAAGAGCACCATGAGAAACTTTCAGAACTCCACCTTCACCTGTGTACTTGCACCCAAGAGATTCTAGATTGCCCAAAAAGATGAGATTTTTCTTCAAGTCAGGAACATGTCTAATATCAGTGAGAATTCTCACCACACCATCGTGCATTTTGATTCGAACTGTACCTTTTCCAAAAACTTTGCAGGCAGCATTGTTGCCCATCAAGACAACTCCACCTCCAATAGATTCATATGTGGTAAATAAATACCGATTGTGACACATATGATAAGAACAACCTGAATCTAAAATCCACTCATTGTTAGATTTGAAACTATTATTAGTTGCTAAAAAAATAGTTCCCTCAGTCTCATCAGCAGCTACAACTTGCTTCGGCAGTGTCAGTATTTTTGTGCTCATTTTTTCTTTCCTTATGCTTTTCTTTATTTTTCAGCTTATAGCATTTGGAGATATTGTGACCTTTCTTATGACAATAGCGACACTCTAAATTATTGTATATGGAGTCGGATTTTCCCCTAACAAATAAGCCAACTTCCGCTTGAGTTCCACTAGCTTCCCTAGTAATATCACTATCTATCTGTTCTTTTGATTTTAAGATAAATTTAACATCCTTATAAGAGATATTATCCTTTACATAAAACATAGTATCTCTTATATGCTTAAAAGATGGGGGTAGAGAACAAAGCAGTAAGACGGCTTGATCCTCATCTTCAATTTCAGCATCTATATTAATCAAATCCATAAGAATGGAATCGAAAGTGTCAAGATGAGAGAGAATAGAGGTACCTTCACCCATACGAATTGTATAAAGCTTCTACTTCAGGTAAAGTCTATTTTCCACCGTCCTCTTCATATATAAGGTTTTTAATTTTTTCCACATGCCTTTAGCATTGGTTTCTACAGAAACTTCACGTAAAACCTCATTTGAGAGATTTAAAATGATACCTGCTTTTGTCTTTTTGTCTATGATGGCAAACTCCTCGTCCGTCATTTTATCCGGCTTCTTCTCCTTTCCTTGCAATGCCAAGTCTAAGCCATCCTGAATTAGGATAGCTTCCATCTTTAATTGCCACTTTTTGAAGTTTGCACTTCGATCAAATTTCTTAACATAGGTCTTTGTTTGAGTCATTTTGGCTATTGAAACTAACCCGGTTAGATCCGGCTCTGATATCAATTTGTTAGGATCGGGAACCCGGGTAGTGCGAAATATAGCCAAACTATGGTATAATGACAATAACAAAGACAATGGAAGTTGATAACAACGACAATTAAAGTAGATAAAGAAGACATAAATTTAACGTGGTTCGGTCAAAGTGACCTACGTCCACAAACGGAGAGGGGCAATTTACTATAACAATAAGAGTACAAAAGAGAGTACAAAATTAGAGTAAATACTCTAATTAATCCCAAATACCCTAAGGGAATAACCTCACAAGATCACTCCAAAGAAAGGGTTCACACAAGTGCTTCCCAACACTAACTCTCATACAAAACACTCTTAATAAAGGAAGAAAAGAAGAAACAAGAAATGAAGACTCAAGTCTTGTTGGTGTGTTTCCAAATGAGTAGAGAGTCCTCATCTTTTATAGGCAAAAAAGTCTTGGCCTCTTAAATGTAAAAGAAGAGATACAACTTGTGCAAATGATGTCCACCACATAATGCAATATTTTTGGGTCCCAAAGAATATTGCCAACAAAGTCTACACTTTGCAAAATGCTTATACTTATGTGAGATGGACTCCATTAGCTAAAATATTGGCCATAATTACACTGTCGCCTATCATTTCATTTGGAAGAGAGTTTCTCTCTCTAATAGTGATCTTTGGATATTCTAAAGTGTGATTAGTTTTCGGTGAATTATACCATGTCAGAAGTGACTATGTTAGTCTATTTACTTAATTTTGCCCTAAAGTCATATATATATATATATATATATATATATATATATATATATATATATATATATATATATATATATATTCACAAATTTTGCACTCGCATAATTAGGCAAATAGAAAGAAGTCTCCTAATATTGTTTTACTTCATTGAAATTTGAATTTGATTTTGAGGTACATGTACTCAATGCTTATTTATGCATGCCATGAAACGTTTGGTATCAGTTGGTCTTGGGATAAGTTCTTTACAATGCGTTTTGTAAATTGACTAACCATGAAAACGGAGCTGCAATCTAAGTACGTAGTTGTAGCTTTACTGTGAAAATGCGTGGTGCAAGATTCAAATAAATATCACACCACGAGTTTCTATTCATTGACAGAATAAAATAATATAAGATCACCTAAAATAATTATTTCTAACTATCTATAATAAGCAAAATTAGTAATTAGCTAGTAAATAAAGCAAATAACTTACTGCAACAAGTTAAATTGCAGTAACAGTGTAAAGAAATCTTCACCTTAACAGTACCGTAACTGTGTGTGCTCTTTTGTGAAAAATTAAAAGTAAAGAAAGGGTATTAAAAATGGACTTGCATGAGTAAATTTCTTATCTTAAGCAACTCTTAGTTTTTTTTCCTTGTAAATGTAGGTACAAAAAATATACAGTAGGCTAACAACAAAGAAAAAGAAAAGTCCATTCTTAAACGTCAATTTTGAATTTGGGTAATTTTTGGTCAACTTCAAGGCCCACCACATTTGATGTTGACACATCATAAACAAAACCTAGTAAGCTCCTACATTGTACATGAACATTCAAAGACAATGGAGATATCAATTCAACTACTCAAAATTCAATAGAAGATAACCTCATAAATGTTTGTTCTTGCCATGAAAAATGCCTTAGTAATTGTGATAAATGTACTTTGCAATTTAGCTGATGCTAAATAATTTGGACTCCAGCATTTTAAACTGTAAGTAAGACTTAAATTACAAGAACTTATACTGTACAGAAGTCAGGGACTATATATTATTGTGATTAATAATTACTTAATATGATACAGTTGGTTATTCAATTTATTATAAGATTTAACTATTATAAACACAAAGTAAATTATTTTACATTATCAAGTTACTTGAAACAATGCAGGGTAAGACTGCGTACAATACACTCTTGTGGTCCGGTCCTTCTCTGGACCCCGCGCATAGCAGGAGTTTAATGCACTGGGCTGCTTTTTTTTCAAGTTACTTGAAACGTTTAATGAAAGTTAATTATACTCATAACAAGTGGATTTAGTAACTCCTGAAAAATAAGGCAAGTGATTTTTTTCAATAAATTGACGTTCACTAATAGTGTAAAGATTTCATTATACTATCAATACTCAATAGATATCAGTTATCTTAATTAAATATCTTAACTATGAGTCTATCAATAAGCTTTCAACCTTCTTTTTTTATATCCGTGAATTTCTTTAAATTCAGTGTTCCCTCGTCTTCATGACGTTTAATGCCAGCATTACAATCAGAAAATATTTTAAGGAAATAATCTTTTGGAATAGATAGCAGTCCCTCCGGTCTACAATAAGTGATTTTTTGGTATTTTTTTTATTATCCAAAATAAGTGATTTTTTCAGATTTCAAGAATGAATTAATTAATTTTTTCCTGCATTGCACTTGGAGTAAATAGTGTTGGAGTATGTGCTAGGAGTGTTTATGTGAAGGGATAGTAAAGATTAATATGGTCAATTTCATTACTAATTAATGTTAAAAGTTAGATTTCTTAATTTATGTGAAAAAAACCAATAAATCACTTATTGTGGATTGGAGGGAGTAATAAGCACATTTAGAAATGCAATTAATTGCAAACATGTTTTTTAAATTAATAATTTCCCACAAATCACAGTAAGATACTCAAAATCTATCATTAGATAGCATTTACGTAACTTCTAAAAACTAATAATTGCATTTAGACTGTCTTCTGAAGAATAGCTAAAACGTCAAAAATCGCAAACATGCATATCATTTTGGTTCCCCCAATCCTATCATAGTATCATTAATTGCATTTGGACTGTATTCTAAAGAACAAAGATATCATTTTGATAGGCGGTTGCTTAAAAAATCGCAATTGGTTTCTTATATTAAACGTAGCTATCATAGCGCTTTCCTTATCTTGTTCTTTTTTTATTTTCGTTTTTTCTTTGGTTTGGTTAGAGGAATTGGTCGACAAAAGAACAAATATATGTTTTCGAAAACACTATCAAAGATTATGGTAGGATTAATATGATATTTTTAGTTATACAAATTTTGATAGAAAGGAATTTCTCCCTTGATATATCTTACACATCGCGAATTCAAATAGAGAGAGGACTTTTTGGTTGTCAAAGTTGTAAACTGAGAGAGAGTTGCAAGGGGGAGTAGGTACAAGGTCGGCCAGGGGACCAACGTAACGTATTAAAGTGTGTCTCGTTCCACTACCTTTTTGAATCTATTTGTGATATCATGAAAAACATAGAAAAAAGTAATTGTCTTACTGATGGAATCAATCTACTTTAGAATCTCATAGATTATTTGACTAGCCGAAATCTCTAGTCGTTGAACGATTTAAAGCAGTTTTGACTTAGTTTAAAATTCCTTGGCCGACATGTCCACTCTTTAATTTCTCCTAGTATTTTGTCCAAAACAAATTTATTCACTCTCGATATCTATATCAAATTAAACTACATTAATTTGTTACAATTAACAACAAAAAGGAAGAAGATAAGAATGTGCATGAAAAATAACAACTTTTATAAATACATATATCATATATCTATTGTTATGATGCCCATAACAGAAAACGAGGGCGGGGCAAGCAAGATTGGCAAGCTTCTAGCCTAACAAACTTTTTGAAAAAGGGGTGCATATATTACTGTAGGCGAATTTTACATCGAAATGAGAGAGGAAATTAAAAAACTTTATAAGGTATGGTATAAATTTACATAGTACGCATGCTTTTGTGGCCCGAAAGATAAATTTGTGCATGCCTAGGTCCAAAGTGAATAATATGTGCCTCTAAGTAGGGGTGTACAAAGAAAACCGATAAATCGCACCAAACCGATAATCCGAGTCAAACCGGAAAAAAAAAACCTATGTGGTTTGGTTTGATTTGGTTTGGTATTGAAAAATAAAACCCGACCATAATTAATTTATTTTATTTTGGTTTTAACTAAAAAAATCAAACCGAAACCAAACCAACCCAGTAGTACATTTAATCATTTTTAAAACTAATTTTATACATATAAATATTTATTGTAATATAATTTATAAAAATTTCTTAAACTTTTTCACAGTTTTATCTTTTAACGTATTGTTTCAAGTTTAGACTTAACATTCTTGAATGGTAAATAAATTTTATAACTCATAAATGTAGTAACTCAAACAAAGTTCAAATCAATATTAATGCTAACAAAAGAAATTCAATTCAATACTAGGAATGGCGATAGTATTGGATAATTATTTTAGTTTTACATTGGTTTATAATGAAAATGCATAACTTAGTTTATCTTTTTCTTTAGTGCTTAGTTATGTAATTAATATTAATACTTATAAGCTATACTTATTTTAGCATAACCTATATAGTATTTTAGATTATGTTAATTTTTATTATGGCTTATTAATTAGCAATATTTATTTTATGTAATTTTATTATTTTATCTTTATTATTGAATATTTTATTATAATGCTATGACTTATCTCATATTATTGTGTTAGTTTCTTGGAAAACACATTATATAGTTGTATTTTACTATGACTTAAGAAATATTTGGAGCACAAGTTACATATTTTATGTTATGAAGACTTTACCGAAAAAATACTCGAAAATCCGAAAAAATCCAAAAAATTCGAGAAAAAACGAGATTGAAAATACGACTTTGTTGGTTTGGTTTATAAATTTAAAAACCTGACACTATTGATTTGGTTTGGTAATTAAAAAATCTGAAACAACCCGACTTATGTACACCCCTACTTGATCTTGACAATTGTATTGACGTAATATCCTAGAGTCTAAGTTTCTCTTTTGTACCTTTTTCTTTCCCTTTTCAACCTTCCTACTTTTCTATGAAGCAAGATCACTTTGTCTTCGATAATCATGATAATATCCATAACAAATCAATTAGATGCACATACATATGAACGAGTTTGTTAGAAGGGAAAACAGAGTTTGGTCAAATCCTTTTCGTTTTTTGGTATCTAATTTAAATAACTTTTATCTAAAATACTTTTATCGACATAGCTTGAACAGATCTAGAGCACTGAAAGAACAAATTTTCTTTTCTTAATATTTACTTATTTCTTTATTATTTCTATTTGAAACTTCTCATAAATGCTTCACCGAAGGTAACTTTACAAAATTTTGAGGGCAATTAGAATTTGGCTTGAATAATGTCATACTACCGTTCCCTTTTAAAAAAAAATCTTCTAGTATTCTTGATAGCAACTTGTACAAACATTTGATTTATTCTTTTTTTCAAAGAATCTATACCTGTTATTAAAACAAAAATCTTAACAATTATTTAAGATCAAGAAAATAATATTGTTGAATGTCGATAGCCGTTAGTGTTGGAAGACTTGAGACAATTGGCTCTTTTATTTAATATTTAAAAACTAACTACCCAAATCTTTTTTTCCTCTGTATTTGACAATTGAAAGTCCATGATGAGAAGAATCTGCAGAATTATTTTAATCAAATATTCCTTTTTGGGAAGTTGAGGACATCAACTACCATTTAAACAAATAATATTTTCCCTTAAAAGGATTATATATAGTAATCCTTGGTTAAAAAATGGAGTAGACGACAAAACACAAGTTCAATGCATCTTTTCTTGCTTTTTTCTTTCTTTCATTTTTTTAAAAACTTTAACCTTTTTAACAAAGAGGAATACTTGGGAAATAGGAGAAGAAATTAGGATAGCGTCCAAAGTGGTTGAAATAATTATGTTCTTCTTTTGCTAATATATAAATAGCTATTATTATTTGAGTAATATATAATTTTCAATACGTGTCATAATAGGAGAAAATAAAGTCCATTAGAGGCCCCTACCCCCTATCAAAAAAAAAATGGTTCGGTAGCTATAATTGTGATACCTTTATCTTTTCCCTTTTTTCAGATAATAATAACTGTCGAAAATCATACCTTGAATGGATTTCTACAGGACTTGTCGGATTAAAACTTGGGTTCTTTTTCTTATAACTGATCATGAGTGTTCCCTTGATTGCTACTATAAAGAGCTTTTAGCTTCCTCTCGTCAAAATAAGAAAAAAGCAAATGATTAGGGTAGGGATTGGAAAAGAAAGTATCTTTTATTGTTCATTCTAAATTTTGAAATTCACTGCTCCATTAATCTTAATTTGTGCGACGTGGCCCTCATTAATTAACGGAAAAAAGTGGAGAGAAATTTAAAAATAGTCAAATTTATAAGTGGTAATTAAAAAATTATCACAGTTTCAAAAGTAATCGAAAATTAGCCACTTTTTATGTAAAGATAAATCTGAACGAAAACACTGTTCAAAATCCGAAAAATATTCTAGCATAATATACTGGAGTTCTAGTATAATATATCGGTCCAATATAATATGATGGAAGCTCATACACAGGTGCTTCAATCTCCAATATATTATGCTGGAACTTTCTATGTGTTGGAGTTCTAGCATAATATGCTGGAAGTTCATACACACGTGCACCAATCTCCAGTATATTATGATGGACCGATCCGTATTGCAGCAAAATAGTAACTATTTTTCAATGACTTTACAAACGTTGGCTATTTTTGAATTACTGGTCCAATTCAAGATTTCGCTATTTTGAAAATTCGAAGCCAAAAACTTTTATAAGGATAAAGAGATCGCATTTATCCCACCATACTGCCTCCTTCGTGACAAAAGAGTAAAGAAAATGAAGTGACAATTGGAACCTACCCCTACGTAAATCATACATAATGTTAAGTTATTGTTTAAGTTTATTATAAGTACATTTCTGTTTTCAAAATGTGTAATCTTTCATTTACAATACATATGTTTGTTATGTTCTAGTTTTTATCATACACAATTATGAGATAATATGAAAAAGTTATCGGGATTTTATTCAATCCTTTTGTCTACCCTCAAAATCGGACAACAATTGAATTTATACGCGGTTTTAAGGACAAGTTATATAACTTGATACAAAATAAGAAATCGGATTAAGAATGAAATTAACGATAAAAAAAGTAAATGCAAACCACACAAGTTGAACAATCTTGGATTTCTTACTCCAGAAAAAAGAGAGAAATCAAGCCGCCTGGTTTACCCGGAAGTCCGAATTCTATGGTAGTGTCCGAATTTCTTACTATCTTCGGTACTGATTTTGTTTTGAGATATCACCCCCGGGTCGAAAATGCTACAATCGATGCTGGAACAGAGTAATGAGATAATAATAACTAGAAATGATAGTTTATTGCTTTGAGATGTGAGTTACAATGTATTTTACAAATAATCAGACCCCCTTTATATAGTAGGGGAGTCCTACTTTAGGTACAACTCTATATAAGATAAAAAATCTAATGATTTGCTAACTAATCGGTTTCATTGATACGTGCCGAGATTCTCACCGTAATGTGCGACTGGTTACGGATATTTCGGCCTTCCGTTATTTTGGTTCGATGATGTTCTCTCGAGTTAATTCGAAGTCAGAGTCAGTTCCGGGGTTACAGACTCGATAGTCTTTGAAGGCACGTGTTCTAACCTCGTACCTAGGTTCGATAGAATCCAGGGTCGATCTTCAATCCATTATGTTTCATCCCCAGTACATCATGTAATAGGCGAGCTCGGTTTTTACTGTATACAGATAGTCCCCTCATTTTTCGGAGAATAAATGACGAGAAATGATATGAGCCTTAGATTCTCACTATACAAGCTTCCGATTCTCACTCTGATAAATGACGACAAATTCATAACGTAAGTGATAAGAATAGTTGAAACGTCCCGTTGGTCCAGTCTTCGAGGTATTAAATGTGTGTCAGTTAACGGTCTGATGCTTCGGGATATGAACCGCCATTTGAGAAAACTATAAATACCTTTTTCATCCATTCATTAGAACTTTTACATTCAAACATTTGCACTTGTGTTTTAAGAAAACTTTATCACTCTCATCTTCAAACTTCTTTCCTTCTGGTTTTCTGAAAGCTTTCATAAGTTATCTGCTAATTACACCTCCTCTTTTATCAGCACCCTTTTTTCTCCTCTGTTTAGAAGCAATGGAAAAGACTTCAAAATCCGTTCCTCAAAAAGAAACTCCTTCTTCCTCGAAATCGACTGAGGATGTTTTGCCTATTATCACTGAGGAACCGACACTAGAACCTCTTCTGAAGATGTTCATCCCTACGGGGTGTCCAACCGGAGCCGATTTTAAGGTTGAGAAAACCTCCTCGGTACTGGGCCGGTGTGAACCGGTCTCGAGATACATATGTTCGGTCACCGACAGTGTTCTCGACAAGGTCAAGGAAGACTGCTGATGAGTGGTGATTTTACCATTTATTCTAGTCTCTTTTCTTTAGTTTTTGTATCCTTTAATTACAAAATAAGGTGATTTATGGTGTGCATTGCTAGATTTTTAGGTAAATGATGACATGAAGAGAGTTGAATTCAATTGAAGTTGAATTGAGCAAACAAGAGTTAAAAAGTGCAAATTCCTTCAGTGGTTCCGCATCTGCGCAACATTGCTCGCTTCTGCGAGCTCGCTTATGCGAGTGGAGGTCTGCATCTGTGCATATCACCAATTTCCCACTATGACCGTATCTGTGATTGACAATCTGCATCTGCGGAGCTGCTGTTGCGGTGTCATGTCCGTATCTGCGGAGTAGGCAGTTCCCCAGAGTTTGCGCATCTGCGAAAGGAAGTTCGCTTTTGCGGAAGCGCACCTGCGATGAGTTTTCCGCAGATGCGGTCAACGGGCTTCAGCTGAGGACAGTGTTGCCATTTTACTTTTTTCGATTCCAAACCCACAAATATACGACCTAGCTCATTTGTAAAGGATCTTTTGGCTTATTTTTCGGTCTCTTGACTAGAGAGGACATGTTTTAGAGCTAGGGTTCTTGCACACACACTTGAGTCTTGAAGATTTAAAGCTTTTGGTTGAGAATTTCTTACCCATTTATGTTCATTTCTTCATTTCCTTGCTTTGTATTGTATATTTAAGTGTGTAGTACTTTTTCCAACATTTGAATCTTGTTTATGGGAATATTCATATTTAAAGTGTGGATTAAATATCTTGTTGTGCTTATGTATTGAACGATTTTTATTTATTATGAAGTGAGTTATTGTTTCTTTAATTATTCTTGTTCTTTAATGTTTCCAAAGGGATTAGCTAACCCTAGGACTCACCCATTAACTTTGAATTAATTTTGAGAAATATAATTTGGGATTAGAAAAGATTAATTAACAAGAACTTGAGACTTTAACCCTCATTTTATAGATTCTACCTAGGGATAGGATTGAACTACTTGTAGCCATATTCGGGTGTGCTTAATCTCGTAATTATTTTAGGGATAATTCAATTAGGAAGTCTTGTTAGTCTTCGGAAGAAGCTAATATAGGATTATTACCCGAGGCTAATTAACATAAACTCGCTCATATTTGTAAAATCATGTGTGTAATTCCTTATGCATCCACGCTTGTAGCTATTGATTATTTTATTTGCTTTCTAGGTTAGTTTACATTTTCGCAATTAGTTATAAATATTTTCTCAAAATATTTTTATGTGTTTGGCTTAGCATAATAAGTGATAATTCTCTTACACGCTTAACTGCCTACATATTATTCTCTGTGGGATTAGACCCCGACTCATAGTTGGGTAAATTATATTGCATGCGACCGTGTTCATTTACTTTTTAGTAGTGGATTTGGACGTCATCAAAATTGGCGCCGTTGCCGGGGAACAATTTAGCGTATTTAGGTTGTTTGATAAATAAACGTAAGTGCTTTGGTCTAAACTTGTAAATATTTGTGTAATTATTTTCTTATCTTTGTTTATTTTTCTTATTTATTTTCTTGTTTATTTTCATAATTCTTGAAAATGGCATCATATAATAAAAATTGGTCGGATGGTAGTTGTCCATACTTTGATGAGCCTTGTCCTTATTGTGGAGGACCACACTCTTGGCAAAAAATTTTAAATTCTCCCGGAGGCGGATTGTGCGCACAATCTCAAATCCATGAGTGGAGTATTTGTGATAAGTGTGGTCGTCAAAACGGCCATTGAGATAATTGTGCTTATTTGTCCTCCCCTTCCCCAAACCCTCGCTATGATGATTCTACTTTTTGTGATGACAAGTATAGGTATATGGAAGTGGAAGAAGTTGGGCATGGTAAAAGCGGAGAGTTCAAGCTCATGGTGGAATGCCTACTTAAAGGAGTAAACATAGAGCAAAGTGCCTTGGAGGAGCTTTTGGAAAATAGTCTCTAAAATGACTTGGCGCTTGAAAGGTTGAACTTACAAATAGGAGAAATGCTTGAAGCTTTAGAGGTCCAAAAAGCCTTGGAAGTGAATGATAGTCAAGAACCTTCCTTAGAGTTTGAAGCCGAAAATCCTTCTTTGTCACTTGATCAAAATCAAGAAGAACTCTCAAATGCTCAAAATGAAAAAATGATGCTCATGTTGGAGGCCATTCTCGAAAATGAGGAGAAGCACAACTTGGCACTCGAGGACTTAAAACAAGCACTAACTCAAAATGATGAGAATCTCTGTACCTTGGAAAATCAAATGAAAATACTGGTTGAGACTCACTATGCCCACCAACTTGAGAGTGTGGAAAGAGGTCAAGAAGACTCCGACTTCGAGGAAGAAAGTGAGCTTTATTTCGAGGAATCAAGAATTGAACATCTGCCAACCGACTCCATGCTTGTTAGTGATGCCGAGAAAAATATAGAATTAGAGTCAACCGGTGTAATTAAAAATATGGTTGAAGTTGACTCTAGTTCGGGGGACCACGAGGATGTCAAATTTCGAGAAAAATTATAATATGGAGGTTTGATGTCACATTCTAAGTATTTCTCAACATTGGAGTTGTGTGATGATATGGGAATTAAACTACACGAGTCAATGAGGGATTGCAATTAGTAAAAGCAACGGCCATACATTTTACAAGTTGAATGTACAAGAAGGCAAAATGACATTCCGCACATGAAAGCTAAGAAATGCAAAATGAAGAAATTAAAGTTTGGCTTGATCATCTACTTATCACCCCCACCGCTCGTGATCATAAACTTGATTCCAAGTTAGGTGCCCAATTCATATCTTCCAAATGGAGAGAAAAGTGGTGAAGTTGATTCGCGTCGTGCCACGACATTAAATGCGGCGCTTGTTGGGAGGCAACCCATCGTTTTCAAAATTCTCAGTCGTTTTTTGAAATTTTCTTTTTTAGGATATCTTAATATGTCATTGTTGACTAATCTGTAAAGTTTCAGATTTTTTGGAGTTGAATTAAGTAGTTTGAGGTGTTGGAACAAGCCAAAACAGTGGTTGCCCAAAATAATCCAGCTGAACTCTGATAAAACCGCACCTGCGGATAAAATCTCGCTGGCGCGCTTTCACAGATGCGAAGTCACTGGACACAGATGCGCCTTTTGCACAGGTGCGTGAGAATTAACGCAGAAACAACTTCGGGGAAATGCTTATTTCACCGCAGGTGCGTAAATCGGGCAGGTTAAATAGACCAAGCCCTCATTTCATTAGGTAATACTCTAACTCTTTTTCCCCCAAACTCAAACTCCTCCATCTCTCACATAACTGCTACTCCAATTCTCCATTGCTCTCGATTTCTACTGCTCTCACACAAGACAATCAGGTACTTATCAATACCCCTCTCTCTCAGCTGCTCTCTTTTCAATTTTCTTCTTCACAATCATTCCCCCACAATCCTATTTTTTTTCTTTTTATTTTATTTGATTATCAATGTTAGTTTTAGGAGTGAGGGACATTGGTTGAGAGTGTGTTTGTGTGTGTTGATGTTGATGAAAAATAAATTTTTTTTTGGGAAGTCTGAGTACCAAATTACATTGAAGAAGCATATCATGATTTCTTCCTGTAATGTGTTCGACAAATTGTCCGAAAGAAATTTTGTTGTTAAGTGCCTTAAAATCATGTTTAATCATGTCGTGTAAACTTGTAGAGCACAAATTTAAAAGTCTTGAGTATAAATTTAATGCCAAAAACGTGATTTACATTGAAGTAGAGTTGACAGTTGCTGGGTTTTTGAAACCCTTGATGAACACTGCAGAAGCGGGCATATTGTCGCAACAGCGGGCTCGCACCTACGATGCCTCTTCCGCAGGTGCGAGGTTTGGCCAGCAGTGTAACGTCGCAGAAGTGAATTGTATTATGCAGAAGCTTTACCGCACCTGCGAGGCTATTTCCGCAGGTGCGGAAATTAGGCAGATTGGGCAATTCCAGTAGCTTTGCAACTGGAGCTTCCGGAGCCCGTTTGGCTCCATTATTTGGCCAAATTGCATTGTTTTGCATTGCTTAACATGATTATAATGCACAACTAACTTTGTTTTGATTTTTTTAGGTACTTTAAGCTTCAAAAATAGACCTGAACATGAACAAAAATGTGGTGTTTAATCATGAAATTGAGGAAGAAGCTATGGAACAATTTGACAATGAACGCTTCATGTCTACTGATTGTCATCGCCGGTATTATGCCAACCTTCTCACAAAAAAGATCATGCTTGAAAAAGGGATCGCCGAGGATAAATTGGCCGAGTTGCTTCCAGAATTCTATGGCTGTCTACAAACCTCCGGCTGGTCGTGCTTCATGCCTACTCCGTGCAAAGCCAATGAGGAGTGGGTTTGTGAGTTTTACGCTAATCTTAAGCATACAAACTTCGCCAACCCACAACTCACCATAAGAGGCAAAACAGTGAGGTTTGGGACTGAACATATCAATGATATTCTAGGGCTTCCTGACCATCCACTTGAGTCGGTACAAGAAAAGGATCATTGCATCAACGGAGAATGGCTTGTTTCTAAACTTTATCCCACAGGCATGATAGCAAAGTGGGCCAATAAGAGAAAGGGTTTGAAGTCTATCGACTTCACAGCTGAAGCCAAAATGTGGCTCTACATCATTTGCAATAGAGTATCACCCTGTGGAAATGTTTCAAATGTCCCATATACCAGAGCCTTGATCATTGCATGCATACTAGATCGCATTCATGTGAATGTCGGCCACTACATCATGTAGGATCTGAAAGAGTATTTGTTGGACGACAGTTCAGGCTTGATGTTCCCTTCACTGATTACAGAGTTGCGCCGGCAGGCACATGTTGAGGTGTGTAGCACCGATCATTGGTTACCGGCCGACAAACCCTTTCATCCATTGAGAGTAACGGTCGAGGTTAGTGTAGTAAAGAGTAAGAAGAGGAAAGTCACCACTGTTGTCGGACCAGAGTCATCCTCACAGGCAGCATTGCCTGAGGAACCATTTGGGATATTGAACTCACAGTTGGGTGTCATCCGTGACTTAGTGTCACAGCTCCCTAGTGGAACCTCACACCCCCAGCCTAGGCCCGAGTATTTTACGAGGGAAAAAATGAAGACCTGCCAGGATAACCAGAAGAAGCAAGCAGAGTCTCATGAGAAGTTGGCAGCTTCTGTTAGCAGACTCGAGGCAGCCTATGGCAGTATGGACAAGGCATATGTAGATCTTTAGTCGGACTTCCAAAAGGAGAAAGTGAGAAATAAGAAGAAGGGCAAGTTTATGATAAAGAAGTGGAGAGGCATCAAGGCTATCTTCAAATGGGGGCAGTCGAACAAGAAGATACCAGTTGAGGATGATGATGAGAGCGAAAAGTATTCCTTCATGTCGAATGTTGTTGGTGATGATGCTAATGATATCGATGGTGATGAGGTAGAGAGTTCTTCACGGCAGTGATTAGCCTTTCTCCGGCAATCTGCTAGTCTGATGCAGACCTCAGGGAGACCCTCAAGCTACTTTTATTTTATCTTGACATTGTGCAGTGAGGACACTGCAGTGTTTTTAGTTGGGGGTGGCTTTAGGGAGTACACTTTATTTGTACATTGATGCTTAATTTGTGCCCTTGTCGAGCTTATGCTTTTGTATGGATATTGTGTGCCCTTTCTAGGCTTGTTTTACTCTTGCTTATCATGTGCTCTTGCCGAGCGTAATTTGTGGTTGGTGATATATTTGCGGATTAGTCGCTTTTGTTATTCTATTTTATTTTTCTTTCTTTATTTATTTTCTTTAGTAGTTTTTAGTTTATGTTATTTTTGTTCCTTTAGTATTAGTTGCTTTTGTTATTTTATTTTATTTAGTAGTTTTTAGTTATTTTATTTTTATTCTGTTAGTGTTAATTTTATTTTCTTTAGTAGTTTTTAGTTTATATTATTTTTATCTCTTTAGTAGTATTTTCTTGGGGTTATTTTATGCTACGGTTCTTTCCCGAAAAATATTTTATGTTGAACCGGGTGGCTTTTCCCGATGATGGATGACATGACGACTTTCTTAAGGGAATTAGTCTTGTTTTGTTATGTGAAAACTTTTGGATTGTTTGATACTAATAAAATTAATCTCTTGTATGTGAAGTGTGAATTAAGAATACCCCTCCAAATTTTGGTTTTAAATTGAAAAAGTAAGTTGAATGGGGAAGAATAATTTTTGTGATAACTTTTTGGCTCATTTGGTGACTCTTTGCCCACTAGTTGACATGATATTACTCTAAATGTTGTTATTAAGAAGTGAAATTGATCCGTCTTGATTATTTCATGTGCCATGTGTGTTAGTTTTTGTTAAAAATAATTCTTGTGTTTACTTCTATCATCTAGAACTTGCTCGGTTGGTCTTTCAATGCTAATGTTAATTATGTTTGGTTGGAGAGATGACCTTAGGCATTCTTTGTGATCCTTGAAAAAAAACCTCTTTAGCCTTTCGAGCCTACCATTGCATAAATATTATCACTAGTTTATCCCATTTGAGCCTATAACCTTTTCTTTGGCTACCTTATTACAAACATTTACCCTTTTGTGAAATAATTTTCTCTTTTGAACCTGTCCCTCCTTGAATGTTAAGAATGAGGCTAAAAGCCTAAGTTGGGGGTGTTGGTTTTAATTTGGAAATTGGTAAGGTTGTATATTGTGTGTAGAAACATATACCTCAAAGTTGTTTATATGAAGATACTCAAGCTCCAAAAGAAATTAGTTAGTATAAAAAAAAAAGTATGGAGTCTTGAGAAAATTAGAGAAGTACTTTAAGGTGGTTCTATTGTGGTAACTAGATGTCAATAAGGGCTATGTGGTTTAAAAAGAAGCAATGTACAAAAAGAATGACGAATATAAGTAGTGTTCAAGGAGGGTGTAGTCACTTGTATCCCAAATACTTATCCTACTCTTCCCTAAACCTACATTACAAGCTTAAAAAGTCCTTATGGGATCTCCAACCGAATGTTCTTGAATATGCGGTGAACTAAAATAAGGGCAAGCTTATGACATGATATTTTGTAACACTTGAAATTCTTTGTTGAGAGTGAGTGTCTTTGTGCATTTGTTCTTTATGTTATTGTAAATATAGTGATTTTGGGACTTTCTTTCTTATGAGGGCACATGGATTATGATGGATTGGTGACATTTATATATTCTGAATTGTGTAAATTGAGCATATGCAGTAGAAAAGTATTTTTGAGTCACTTCTTGAGGCTTGGTTGTTGACACTTGATTATTTTGAAACCCTATTGCATTCTTGAAGTTGTTTTTAAATGAGGGAATTATTTAGTTGAGATTCACATGCTTGAGCCTAATTATTAGTACCAACCAAATCCATAAGTATGATGCTTAATTGGAGAATATGATTTGTGAATGATGGCGATGCTACTTGTGCTTTAAATGGTAGAACCTCATTGAATATTTTAGTTTTGATTTGCTTGAGGACAAGCAAAAGCTTTAAGTTGGGGGTGTTGATGAGTGGAGATTTAACCATTTATTCTAGTCTCTTTTCTTTAGTTTTTGTGTCCTTTAATTACAAAATGAGGTGTTTTATGGTGTGCATTGCTAGATTTTCAGGTAAATAATGCCATGAAGAGAGTTGAATTCAATTGAAGTTGAATTGAGCAAAAAAGAGTTAAAAAGTGCAAATTCCTTCAGTGGTTCCGCATCTGCGCAACACTGCTCGCTTCTGCGAGCTCGCTTATGTGAGTGGAGGTCCGCATCTGCATATATCACCAATTTCCCACTGTGACCGCATCTGCGGTTGACAATCCGTATCTGCGGAGCCGCTGTTGCGGCGTCATGTCCGCATCTGCGGAGTAGGCAGTTCCCCAGAGTTTGCGCATCTGCGAAAAGAAGTTCGCTTTTGCAGAACCGCACTTGCGATGATTTTTCCGCAGGTGCGGTCAACGGGCTTCAGCTGAGGACAGTGTTGCCATTTCATATTTTTCGATTCCAAACTCACAAATACACGACCTAGCTCATTTGTAAAGGATCTTTTGGCTTATTTTTCAGTTTCTTGACTAGAGAGGACAGGTTTTGGAGCTAGGGTTTTTGCACACATACTTGGGTCTTGAAGATTTGAAGCTTTTGGTTGAGAATTTCTTACCCATTTATGTTCATTTCTTCATTTCCTTGCTTTGTATTGTATATTTAAGTGTGTAGTATTTTTTCCAAAATTTGAATCTTGTTTATGGGAATATTCATATTTAAAGTGTGGATTAAATATCTTGTTGTGCTTATGTATTGAACGATTTTTATTTATTATGAAGTGAGTTATTGTTTCTTTAATTATTCTTGTTCTTTAATATTTCCAAAGGGATTAGCTAACCCTAGGACTCGCCTATTAACTTTGAATTAATTTTGAAAAATATAATTTGGGATTAGAAAAGATTAATTAACAAGAACTTGAGGCTTTAACCCTCATTTTATAGATTCTACCTAGGGATAGGATTGAACTACTTGTAGCCATATTCGGGTGTGCTTAATCTCGTAATTGTTTTAGGGATAATTCAATTAGGAAGTCTTGTTAGTCTTCGAAAAAAGCTAATATAGGATTATTACCCGAGGCTAATTAACATAAACTCGCTCATATTTGTAAAATCGTGTGTGTAATTCCCTATGCATCCATGCTTGTAGCTATTGATCATTTTATTTTCTTTCTAGGTTAGTTTACATTTTCGCAATTAGTTATAAATATTTCCTCAAAATATTTTTATATGTTTGGCTTATCATAATAAGTGATAATTCTCTTACACACCTAATTGCCTACATATTGTTCTCTATGGGATTAGACCCCGACTCATATTTGGGTAAATTATATTGCATGCGACCGTGTCCATTTACTTTTTAGTAGTGGATTTGGATGTCATCAACTACAACTGGGTCGGTAAGCACGTAGTGGTTCCTACGCATGAGGAAGCAACCATGACCCGCGTGGAGGGTTTTCTAAATGTTTACACTTATCTCTTCAAATTAGGCCCTTTAGACCCGGTCATCATCGCCTTTTGTAAGAGGTACGAGGTGACCGTAGGCCAAATTCATCCCTCCTTCTAGAGGATAGTCATCCTCCTCCGTTTTTTTGTAAACAAGATTGAGGGGTTCCCCTTCACCATCGATCACCTCATGTGTCTGTACAGTCCCCGAATCTATCGAGGGGGGCTAATAAAACTTTCCCGTCAGGCCAGTAAGGCCCCGTTCTCGAGCATCGACAAGGATCGGGACCGAGGCTGGTTGGGCCGATTTGTTGGAGTGAAGACCTCGGACCTAATCCCGACTGAGGATATTCTATTTAATGAGAAATGGAACATGAAGCGTAGGTATAACCTTGCCTTTAAGATTTTGTTTATCATTTTTCTTTTGTCCTTCTTCTTATCGATTCTTTGTGATGCAATTGTTGCTCGGATGCCGGATGTTGTTGGGTCGAGGGCATCGTGTCACAAAAACCTTATTCCGAATGTGCGTGGTGCAAACTTTCGAAGGGCCTATGGGAGGCTCGTGCTCACGGTTAGATTTCTCTACCGAGTGAATCAACACTTAGTTTTCTTAGTTGCATTCATTCTTACGTTTTCTTCCTTTGTAGGTCTTCCCAAAGATGTTGAAATGAGGCCCCCGTCCGGTGATGAAGACATCCTCCCCGAACCATCTTTTCCGAGGTAGGATAAAGATAAGAAGAGAAAAAAGGCTCCGAGTTCTCCGAACTCAGAGAAGAAAAAACCAAAAAGGAGGCTGGTGCGCAAATCTAAGGAAAGTGTCAGCACCCGGGAGGTCCCATTGGATTCGCTCAGTCGACTAAAGGACGAGTCGGAAGAAGAAGAAGAATCCTCCGATCTAATGACCCGCATGAGAAGCAGTACCGAGTTGCTCCAAACTAGGGAGGCTAATGGAGAGGCAGTAGTCGAGGCCTCCGAACTCGGTAGGGTCGAGCCCGTTTTGCCCCGAACTAACGAGGTCGACAGAGAGACCGTGGCCGATGCTTCTCGGGCAGAAGATAATGTACCGAAGGACGTCCTTGGGGTGATAGATCTTTCTGGGTCACTATCATTCACCTACTCGATGATAAACGAGGCTCAAATGCTGAAAGAACGCCCAAAAGAGGGGCCTCAACGGGTGGAAGATTCCTTCAACAACTTCTTCGATGGTATGGATTCTATCGCCTCGGAATATGTCACCGGGTTAGGTTACTTATTGGTGCCAAAGAAGATGCCATCTTCGGGAGCCAGCAGATCTTCTTCGAGTCTGAGATTGGTAAACCGGTTCCCAGCCCCGAGTGCAGATCCTGACCGGAAGCGGTCAGTCATCATATCCATACGGGAGGATGCCTAGGTTCTCTCCGCCCCCATGGGGATTGCCAGCTATATTCGATGCTTGGCGACCAAAGAGGATCGGGCCAAAATGGACTAGGTGGAGGTCCCTTGTCTTTTCAACGAAGCTCAACAGGCAATGAATCAGGTAACAAAAGCCTTTTTGTTATGTACTTAGATTAAATTATGAATAATCATAACATTCTTCTTTGTGTTAGCAAGCCTCGGTGCTTCACCACGAAGAATTTATCCGATATCGGGAAGAGTCAAACCAACACGAGGCCGAGACTCGGGAGCTTACTAAGAAGAGGAATGCTTACAGGTTCCTTAATGAGAAGTTCCAGGCCAAGTTAGAAGCGGCTCGGAAGGAGCATGCCGACCTGCAGGTTCAGACACAGTGGCTAACAACCCGAACCCATAGGTTCAAAAGAGACTTGACCAGATCGAGCAGCTCCAGGCGGAAGTGGACACGGTGAAAGCTGAGGCCGAAGAATGGAAGAAAAATATGGATCGCCCGGCCTCAGAAAAGGAGACTCCCCGAGAACAACTGGCTTCGACTGAGGTCCAGCTCCGGGCTGCAAAAGAAAAGGCCTTAGTACAGGCCAAAAAGTTTGAGGAGCTCCAATCTCAACTGAGCTCGGCCGTCTCTAGCCAATAAAATCTATCCAAGGAACTCGATATGGCCAAGTCGGAGATTGTTGTGATTAAGGTCGACGCTGATAAGCGGGTGGACCAGCATAAGGCCGATGCCGAGGTGACTCGGGACCAAGTGAGAAACTTGGTGGAGCATATGAAGTGGCAATCCCAAAGGGAGGCCCTCGAGGGAGTTCGAGCTCAGGGTTTTGACCTGCTGGCTGAGATCGAGAAAGCCAAGGTATCCGAAGCCCAGGCCAGGAATCTGGCTTACCCCGAGGAGGAGGATTCCGAGGAGTCTGAAGATTTGGGCGAGCTCGAAGATGGCGGAGACCCCAAAGGTGATAACGCGGCCCCCGGCGGAGACTAGGCCACTTAGGTTTTTTTTTTTGTATTTTTTTTTTAGGCCCTTTTTGGCCCTTGTAAAAAATTTCATCGGCCAATTCAGCCTTTGCAAAAGAAATTTTTGATTATGAATATAAGGCTTTTTCCCTTCAACAGTTTTCAAATTTTCTCTTTGCCTTGTTTATTTTTATTTGCAAAGATCTACATGCCTTGGCATAAGACAGTTCATTTTGTTTAGAGACTCGAAGAAACCTTGCCTTTAACTATTTCGTTTTAAGGTATCGTGGGGGTTCGGTGTGACCGAAAATTTTCATTCCCTAAAATACTTAGACTTTTAGTCACAATTTGTCGAGGATAGCCTTTGGAACCGGTTAAGAAAATTTTAAGGCCTTGTTGTTTTTAGGACGGGCTTCGGACGTCTCCGAGTCGAGTTTATATGGTCGTAGCCTTTATAGTTTGGGTGTTGTCCCTTGTTAATATCATTATCCGAGTTTTCCTAATATGGCAGTCCCCGAGTAGGGGTGGCCTTAGCCTATAAAATTTGGGGGTTGCCTAATAGGTTTTATATCCCCGAGGTCTAATAGCTTGGACCGTACAAGTTTGTTTCCGGATGGCAGTCCCCGAGTGAGAGAGTAATTATTCGAACTCAGGTTAAGATAGCCCTTGGGCTCGTTTCATTTAGGGGATCGGAAGCAGGGAATTCCTTAAGAAATGTAAAGGAAAAAAAATTTAAAAGACAAGATGTTTGCAAGGAAGAGACTTCTCTTTATTCTTGTTCATAATAGTAATATATGTGTACATGCTTTGTGTCAGGGTTCGATCAGTCTATGCGGCATGGTTCATTTGACCGTTTGGACCTTACATTGAATCTTATCAATTGAGACCCTTCAATCTCGAAGTCTCTTTCCATGCTAAAGTCGATATCGGAGGGTAATGCCCCCCAGTGTTCGAGGTTGATCGAAGAAAGACCTCGAATATTGTTTTGATCACTGCCACTGGCTCGATGGGGGCCTTTGCTTCTAAGTTAGCATGATTTACTTGCTGCCTCATTAAAAACCTTGCCGGAAAACCCATTTGGGACAAAATCGGTTTAAGGGAAAAAGAGTGCAACGCGCGCTTTCAGACCTAAAATCTCGTACTTTTCCTTGTTGATCACCTACAGGAGTTAGTCCGAAATATAAGTAAAAGGAAATGGATGGGGTCGTACCTTAGCAGTAATATCGTTTCAAGTGAGCTACATTCCAGTTGTTCGGTAGTTGCTCGCCGTTCATTGTTCCGAGCTTATAGGATCTTTTTTCGGTGATCTCGATAATTTGGTACGGTCCTTCCCAATTCGTCCTCAATTTCCCTTTGTCTGGGTTTTGTGTGCTTAGAGTGACCTTTCTTAGTACCAAGTCCCCGGTATTGAAGTGTCGAAGGTTGGCCCTTCGATTATAATATCTTTCAATCCGCTATTTTTAGGCGGCCAAACGGACAAGGGCGGCCTCGCGCCTTTCATCTAATAGCTCCAGGTTCGTACTCATAGCTTCGTCATTCGATTCCTTTGTCGTATGTCAGAATCTGATACTTGGTTCCTCGACCTCGAACGGTATCAAAGCTTCGGTGCCATAAACCAAAGAAAACGGGGTAGCCTTGGTACTGGACTTCGAGGTTGTACGGTATGCCCACAGGACTTCGGGTAGTATTTCTTTCCATTTTCCTTTGGCGTTAGTTAGCCTCTTTTTAAGGTTGTGGAGTATGGTTTTGTTGGTAAATTCATCTTGTCCATTCCCACTAGGAGTGATAGGGTGTCGATATAATCCTTTTGATCTTGTGATCTTCGAGGAATTTGGTTACTTTGCTTCCGATGAATTGTTTCCCATTATCGCATACCATCTCGGCTGGCATTCAGAATTGGCTTATGATGTGATCCCAAATGAAATTGATGACATCCTTTTCCCTTACCTTCTTATATGCCTGGGCTTCCACTAACTTAGAAAAATAATCAGTTATAAACAATATAAATTGAGCCTTACCTGGTGCCCATGGAAGGGGGCTAACAATGTCCACTCCCCACTTCATAAACGGCCATGGCGATAAAACCAAGTGGAGCAACTCCCCGGGTTGATGGATCATCGGAGCGTGTCTTTGGAACTCATCACATTTTCGAATGAACTCCTTTGCGTCTTTTTCCATGTCGATCCAGTAATAACCGGCTTTGATTATTTTTCAAACCAGCAATTCGGTGCCTGAATGATTTCCGTAGGTACCTTCGTGGATTTCCCTCAGAACATACTCAATATCGCCCGGCCCTAGACATATTGCAAGTGGACCATCAAATGTTCTTCTGAACAAGGTTCCGTCTTCGAACAGGATAAATCGGGCCGCCTTTGTACGCAGGGCCCTCGACTCTTTTGGATCCGAGGGCAGTTTACTAGACATGAGATATTCCATGTTCTTATTCCTCCAGTCCCAAGTTAGGCTCGTCGAGTTGATCTAGGCGTGGACTTCTTCCATCACCGATCTCATAAGTTGTACGACTTCTCCCGAGTCAAACTCGTCGTCTTTGACCGGTGACCCCAAGTTAACGAGGGCATCGGCCTCGCTGTTTTGATCCTGAGGTACATGTTGCAAAGTCCATTCTTTTAACCGATGTAATGTCACTTATAATTTGTCCAAGTATCGTTGCATTCGTTCCTCTCTGACCTCGAATGTTCTATTGACTTGGTTTACCACAAGAAGGGAGTCGCAGCTGGCTTCGATCACCTCTGCCCCCAAGCTCTTGGCTAGTTCAAGGCCTGTAATCATGGCCTCATAATCGGCCACGTTGTTAGTCAATTTCACAGTCTTAATAGATTGTCTAATTATATTACCTGTTGGTGGCTTTAGTACGATGCCAAGTCTGGACCCTTTTGCGTTTGAGGCGCCGTCCGTGAAGAGGGTCCAGATTCTCGAGGAAGTTTCTGAGTTAATCAATAACTCTCTTTCGATCTCGGGTATTAGGGCCGGTGTAAAGTCGGCCACAAAGTCTGCCAAAATTTGAGATTTAATGGCGATCCGAGGTTGATACTCAATATCATACCCACTTATTTCTATGGCCCATTTGGCCAATCGGCCCGTATGCATAACGTTCCTCAATGGGTAAGTAGTTACGACACATATGGGGTGACATTGGAAGTACGGTTTTAGCTTCCTAGAGGCGCTTAGCAAAGCGAGCGCCAGTTTTTCCAGGTGAGGGTACCTAGTTTCGGTCTCACCTAAGGTTCTACTAACATAGTAAATTGGAAATTGCATACCTTGTTCTTCCCGAACTAGGACTCCACTTACTGCTATCTACGAGACCGCCAAGTACAAGTATAATTGTTTGTCAGTCTTCAGTGTGTGAAGCAGGGACGGGCTCGATAAATAACTCTTGAGTTCCTCCAAAGCTTCTTGGCACTCCGGGGTCCACGAAAAGTTGTTCTTCTTATTCTTCAATAGTGCAAAGAATCAGTGACTCTTGTCGGACGACTTCAAAAAAAATTTCCCCAGGGCGACTATTCGACTGGTTAACCTTTGCACGGCCTTTACGTTGTCCACAACAGCGATATATTCGATGGCTTTGATTTTATCGGGATTGATCTCGATTCCCTGATTGGATACCATTAATCCGAGGAACTTATCCGACCCAACTCCAAATGCACATTTTTCTGGGTTCAGCTTCATATTGTATTGTTTCAGTATGCTGAAGGTTTCCTGTAAATGTTTTAAATGGTCCTCTGCTCGCAGGGACTTAACTAACATGTCATCAATGTAAACTTCCATTGACTTTCCTATTTGTTACTCGAACATCTGATTTACTAGGCGTTGGTAAGTAGCACCGATATTTTTTAATCCAAATGGCATTACGTTATAACAGTATGTGCCATATTTAGTGATGAAGGAAGTTTTTTCCTGATCACCCGGGTCCATTCGTATTTGGTTGTACCCGGAATAGGCATCGAGAAAATTGAGGATCTCATGGACGGTCGTGGCATCGATCATACGGTCGATGTTGGGCAAAAGAAAAGAGTCTTTGGGCATGCCTTATTCAAATCTTTGTAGTCTACACACATTTTTAGTTTATTCAAATCGATGTTGGGCATCGATCACTACCACTATGTTTGCTAACCAATCCGGGTTTTTAACCTTCCGAATAGACCCTATTTTAAGAAGATTAGATACTTCATCTTTGATGAAAGCACGTTTGATCTCGCACTGGGATGGTCTCCTCTTTTGTTTAACCGGGTGAAATTTCAGGTCCAGGCTTAGCTTATGAGTGGTTATCTCCGGCGGGATCCCTGTCATATCGAGGTGGGACTAAGCAAAACAATTTTCGTTAGTTATAAGAAATTGAATGAGTTTTTCCTTGAGCTCGGAGCTTAGCCTCGTGCCTAGGTATACCTTTTGATTGGACAAGCTTAATATAACTTGTTTTAGCTCCTCGATCATCGATTTAGTGGCGTCGGAATCATCAGGGGCTATAAAAGATCTAGGAACCCCATAATCATCATCCTCGACTTCCTTTTGTTTATCCGAATCTGCCGAAGAGTGTATTAGTGATTGCTATTTGGCCCCAGTTTTTACCATCTGGTTTGGGCCCTTCAATGTTGAAACTGTAGATGTCGGTATCACCTCCTCGACCGCGAACATTTCCTTCGCAACCGGCTATTCTCCGTAGACTGTTTTGACTCCGTCAGGTGTTGAGAATTTCAGTGCCTGGTGTAGTGTCGAGGGCACCACCCTCATGTTGTGGATCCATGGCCTCCCGAATAAAGCGTTATACCTCATATCCACTTCGATCACATAAAATTTAGTCTCCTGGATGGTTCCGGTGGTGTTTACAGGTAACATTATTTCGCCCTTAGTGGTCTCACATGCCATGTTGAATCCATTCAGAACTCGAACTACAGGCACGATTTGGTCTTGTAGACCGAGCTGCTCCACGACCCTCGATCGAATGATGTTGTCCGAGCTACATGGATCAATTAACACACATTTAACCAGAATTTTATTTACGAGTACAGATATTACCAGTGCGTCATTGTGGGGCTACACAATCCCTTCTGCATCCTCATCGTTGAAAGATAAAGTTCCCTCTAATATGTAGTCCCGAGTTCGTTTCTCCCTAGTGATGGATACTTTGGTTCGTTTCAACATCGGCCTCTATGGGATATCAACTCCTCCGATGATCATGTTAATGACGTGTTGAGGTTCTTCTTGTTCTGCCTTTTTGTTAGAATCCCTGTTCCTGAAATGATTCTTGGCTTGGTCGCTCAAGAACTCCCGAAGGTGCCCATTGTTGAATAGACAGTCCACTTCCTCTCTCAAATGTCGACAATCTCCGGTTTTGTAACCGTGAGTGCCATGATATTTGCAGATCTGGTTAGGATCCCTTTGGGTTAGATCAGACTGTAGAGTTCGAGGCCATTTGGTATCTTTGATGCACCCGATAGCTGATACAATGGCGGCAACATCGACATTGAAGTTATATTCCGATAGCCTCGGTGCGTCCTTGGACCTGTCAAAGCCATTTTTGGTCATAAGTCCCCGGCTGCTTTGCCCTCGGTCATTTCTCCTTTCATTTCTTATGGGGTTTCGTCTGGACCTGCTGCTTCTCCGATCTCCATTATATGGTTGATACCGATCCCTGTTTGGCCTCGGTTCGCGATCAATATCTCTCTTGACTCTGTAGAGGGTTCTGACGGGATTGACAGACCCCGAAGGGGCCCCGAGTTGATCATCTTCAACTCTGATTTTCGATTGATACCGGTTATTAGGGGTGTACAAACCGAACCGGAAAACTGCACCAAACCGAAAAGTCAAACCAAACCGATTAAAAAACCCGACTAGGTTTGGTTTGATTTGGTTTGGTATTGAGAAAAAAAACCGAACCAAACCGACATATAAATATAAAATTTTAAGACTTTATATAGAATTTTATTTAAAAGATGTCTAGAAATATTTGAAATTCTCTCATGGTATATAATATTTAATAGAACTATAAAGTGCATTCATTTTTATTTACTTTAAATAATATATTGCATCACTTTATTATTATGTGTTATTGAAATACGTCAATCATCTCTTTATTCTTTCATATTCATATGTCAAGATTTATTATATGTTTTGAAGTGATATTTCGATAATCTAAAATTACATAGAATATATCATTATTTAGGTATCATATTGATTTTTATGTTTAATTATTAAATTTGGTTAACCCTGAAATCGTACATCAACCAAAATTTATTGGTAGATGACTAAGAAAATAGACTATTATGTGTTACTAAAAATATTTCTCCCATAAAATCACTTTAATAGATCATATGTTTGTTATTTTTTAAAATTTTTAGTAAACATATATTCACTTATCAAAATTTTATCTATAACTTTAATAATGCAAAAATGAAATAATATTCATATAACAAAACAATCTGAAAACCCCCAAAAATCCGACAAAATCGAACCAATCCAAACCGATATAATTGATTTGGTTTGGTTTTGATAAAATCTGAACCAACCTGGTCCATGTACACCTCTATCGCTTATGCACGTCGGCCCATATAACAGCCGGGTATTCTATTAAGTTATGCTTCAGCTGTTGTGAAGCCACCGAGCTCCGAATATTAAGTCCCTGAGTGAAAGCTTGAACAGCCCAATCATCAGCGACCGGCGGCAGATCCATTCATTCCATTTGAAACTGAGACACGAACTCTCTAAGCATCTCGTTATCCTTCTGTTTGACTTTGAAAAGGTCTAATTTCCTAGTCTCGACCTTGATAGCACCTACGTGTGCCTTTACGAAAGAATCTGCAAGCATAGGAAATGAGTCAATAGAATTAGGAGGTAAATTGTGATACCATATCGTAGCTCCCTTTGACAGGGTCTCCCCAAATATTTTCAACAAAACAGACTCGATCTCATCGTCCTCCAGGTCATTCCCTTTCATAGCACATGTATACTAGGTTACATGCTCGTTTGGGTCGGTCGATCCATTATACTTAGGTATTTCGGGCATACATAATTTCTTGGGGATCGGCTTCGGAGCCGCACTCGGTGGAAAAGATTTTTGCATGAACTTTCTGGAATTCAGGCCCTTCAATATCGGGGGTGCTCCTGGGATTTGGTTTACCCTGCAATTGTAGGTTTCCACCTTTTTGTCGTTAGCCTCGATCTTCTTCTTCCTTGATTCTATCTGTTTTGTCAGCTCCTCGAGCATTTTTATAATCTCAGGGTTAGCCCCCAATTCATGCCTGTTTGACCTTTCTACAACTGGTTCATCCCTACGGATGACTTCCCGGGGAGGATCGGGCTCAACCCTACTTGGCGCACGGCTTTGGTTTTGTAACTGAGCTATCACCGCATGTTGAGCCTGCAACATTTCGAAGATCACTCGTAGGCTGATCCCATCTCCTTCAACATTTTGTGTGTTTCGAGTTGCCGATCGGATTCTACCACGAATGTTATTTTCGGGGTCGATAGGAAAGTTTGCATCGATAGCCATATGGAATTAGTGTCAATCGGATCTGCGATCGGAATTCCAGCAGGATCAGCAGGCGGTATCTCGTTACCGGGCGCTATGTTGTTATTTTCGCCTTGGTGACCGGATTCGTTGTCAACATGCAGAGGTGCTGATTGAGAGTTTGACATTTTTATACTTTAGCCTGGAATCAAAGACACTTCAAAGGGCAAGTGTAAAGTAGTGTATTTTATGGAGATTTGTATCAAATAATCACTTATTATCATAAGCCCCACAGTGGGCGTCAAACTGTTTACCCTCAAAATCGAATAACAATTGAATTTATACACGGTTTTAAGGATACGTGATATAACTTGATACAAAATAAGAAATCGGATTAAGATTGAAATTAACGATAAGAAAAATAAATGCAAACCACACAAGTTGAGCAATCCTTGCCTTGAAGGCTGATCACCCTCGGGTCGAAAATGCTAGAATCGATGCCGGAACAGAGTAGTGAGATAATACTAATAATAACTAGAAATGATAGTTTATTGCTTTGAGATGCGAGTTACAATATCTTTTACAAATAATCAGACCCCATTTATATAGTAGGAGAGTACTCTATATAAGGTAAAAAAAACTCATGATTTGCTAATTAATCGATTTTATTGATACGTGTCGAGATTCCCGCCGTGATGTGCGACCGGTTATGGATATTTCAGCCTTCCGTTATTTTGGTTCAATGATGTTCTCTCGAGCTAATTCGGAGTCAGAGTCAGTTCCGGGGTTACAGACTCGATAGTCTTTAAAGGCGCATGTTCTAACCTCGTACCTAGGTTCGATGGAATCCAGGGTCGATCTTCAATCCATAATGCTTCATCCCCGGTACGTTATGCAATAGGCGAGCTCGGTTTATACCGTATACACCTTTAAACTTGGGCTTATAGATTTTTCTTTTTTCCCGTTTATATAGCAACGACAATAATAATGTTGAAATTGTTTAACATATTTGGCCATTTCTAAATTCTAACAAGGGCTTTTAACATATTTGGCCATTTCAAAATTCTAACAAGGGCTTCCAAATTGCAACCACTAGCTAATATAAAAAAATTTAAAAGCATATATTATTAATTGTTCCCAAATATAATAGGAAAAATGACATTGTATAACAACTCTAGAAATAATAGTAGAAAAAACTTATATTGTTTTGCATATGTTTTGTGTATATATACATTATATATGTTAAATACAAAAATTATACACATGTTCGACTACAGAAAAAAAATAGTTTATATATATATATATATATATATATATATATATAAACTATATACTTTTTGGCTAGTAATTAGTATTGGCCAACAGATAAAAATTTTGTACTTTTTCAAAAAATATACAATTGTTATAAAATAAAAGCCACTTAGTAAAACATGAATAAAATATGTTGTTATATATGAAAATAAAGCAATTTAGTAAAACATGAACAGGAAATGGAGATAGAGAGAAGGAAGAGATTTTCTTCTTCAATTGTGTGTATTTTCTTATCTATTACAAGGCCTTTATATAGACATGAAAAGTGAAGAAAAATATGTCATTGAATATGTCATTAAGCATAGAAATATGTCATTGAATATGTCATTAAGCATTTGAGAAGATCATAGAGGAAGAGTAGACATCCACCATAATTTGATTTTACTTATAACACTCCCGCTTGGATGTCCATAGATAATGTGCCTCTTTAAAACCTTATTAGGAAAAAAACTCTATGGGAAAAAAAATTCTAGTGAAGAAAAAAGAGTACACATGTTTAGAAATCCGCCTTTTGGTTGCCTCGTTAAAAACCTTGCAAGGAAAACCCAGTGGGACAAAACCTTGTAAGGAAAAAAGAGTACAACACGTATTAACTCCCCCTGATGAGAGCATCAATTCACATCCTTGAGCCTTCGCATCCCAATATTATACACTAGTTTCTTGAAGGTTGACGTTGGTAGAGATTTGGTGAACAGATTAGCCATATTGTCACTTGAACAGATCTGTTGCACATTGATATCACCATTCTTTTGAAGATTATGTGTGAAAAATAACTTTGGTGAAATTTGCTTTGTCCTATCCCCTTTATAAATCCTCCCTTCAATTGGGCTATGCATGCTGCATTGTCTTCATACAAAATTGTGGGTAGTTTGTCACACTTCAAACCACATTTGTCTCGAATAAGGTGTATTATAGACCTCAACCATACACATTCTCGACTTGCTTCATGAATAGCAATTATCTCAGCATGATTAGATGAAGTAGCCACGATTGATTGCTTAGTCGATCGCCAAGATATGGCAGTGCCTCCATATGTAAACATATAGCCTATTTGAGATCGAGCCTTGTGCGGGTCATATAAATACCCAGCATCGGCATAACCAACAAGATCAGGACTACAATCATTGCCATAAAATAATCTCATATTGGTAGTCCCTTTTAGATACCGCAATATGTGTTTGATTCCATTCTAATGTCTCCTTGTAGGAGTAGAGCTATATCTTGTTAAGACATTAACTGAAAAGGTTATGTCAGACCTTGTAATGTTATAAAGATATATTAGAGCACCAATTGCACTAAGATATGTGTACTTCGGGACCAATAAGCTCTTCATTATTTTCATGAGGTCAGAATGGATGTGCTTTATCCATATATAATCGCTTTAAAATCATTTTAATGTATGCTGATTGATGGACAAAAACTCCATCTTTCATATACTCAATTTGTAGACCAACACAAAATTCTGTCTTTCCAAGATCTTTCATTTCAAAGTTTTTCTTTAAATAGTCTACGGCTTTAGGAAGCTCTACTGCTTTAGGAAACTCCCTAGGAGTTCCAATGATATTTAAATCATCAACATACACGGTGATTATAACGAATTTAGATCCAGATCCTTTTATAAAGATACAAGGACAAATTGAATTCTTCTTGTACCCTTCTTTCAACAGGTACTCACTCAAGCGACTATACCACATGCGCCCTGATTTTTTCAATCCGTATAAGGATTTTTGAAGCTTTATTTAATAAATTTCTTGGAAACCTTAATATGCTTCGGAACAATTTAAATCCTTCAATGATTTTCATTATATGCATATCACGTTTTTCTTGTATTGCTAGATTAAAACCTGAAATGGCGACATCTACCACATGAGAACATGTCTCTATATAATCAATGCCAGGATATTTACAAATTTTCTTGTGGCACAAGTCGTCTTTATGTTTATCGACTTGCCTTTTTTTTTCCGCACAAGAACGCATTTATACCTCCACTGGCTTTATACTTTCAGGTGTTGGGACTATCCGTCCAACTTCATATTTTTCAGGTGAAATCAATTTTCATTGCGTATTTTTCATTTGGCCATTCATTTATCTGTCCAAATTTTATGATAGATTTGAGCTCAAGATCCTCGTCAATATTAATAATTTAGAGCGCTATATTATATTAACAATATCGTCGACGATCATTTTATATCGGTTCTACTATTACCCAATAAAGACATAACTTATTGAGATCTGTTTATCTTATTATTTTCAGGTACCTGAGCCTTTCCCATGAGGTCTTATGAAGTGTTATGTCGTGGTGCTCTTCTAGAGCACTTGCCTCCTTATTATGACCATCTTGAACATTTGCTCCTCTCCTTTTTCAAGGAGTTTTATCTTTGGAACCGATTAGTCTATTATGCTTCATGCATGCCATAGACTCTATTCATTATGAACTTTATTTTATTTGGAGCATTAGCAGCTGAATATGATATTTAACTTTGGGTCAGCAAATACGTCTGGCAATATTTTGCAAATGAATTATCCCTTGAACTTCAAGTTCACATTTTCTCATACGAGGATCTAGATGTACTTATAATAATTCATTACATGCATTACTTTTTCAGCTGCCAATTTTCTCCATTATTGTTGGGATCACCGACATATATCCCTAGCCTTCTTTGGGGATCCATCTTTGTACATTGTAGTGGAACAATTAAATCATATAGAACATTCATATTTCTAGATGGAAATTATTTGATTCCTGACCCTGAACCGATTGTGATAGGGAGAACTTATCTTAATTTGGCTAGATGCTTACAAGTGTTTTTGTATATTAAATAATACATCACATACCAAATTTTATTTTGACAATTTTTTTCTCATAACTAATGGTTTAGCTATAATTGGAGGCATATAATTTCTGCTAAACCAACTTGGATTTAATCCAGTATTATCAAGATAAATAATCATAATTTATATTTTGGAACTGTGCCCTAATAATTTGAGCAATCAATCTTGCAAAAGCCAAACTGCAAGTTGATAACAAATACACATGTGACCAAAGAATAGATGCATCTACTAATATCATATAATAATAAACGGTCGACATGGCAGGTGACTGGTGTCAAAACTCGCATTTTGGAGTTGTGATTTCGGCCAAGAACTGGTGAGAAAAGGTCCTTCTGATGGTCTGACGTAGAGTAGTCTACTCGGGAAACTTGGGCTTTTTAATTTTAAGCATATATAAGGGGGGTATAGGTGATGAAAGCTCCGACCTGCCTCCCCCACGCATGTTGCCACTGAGCCGTATAGAACGAGCTACCTTGGGGGCAACCCCAAGGGCCTGCCTAGATGTCTCAAAGGAGTGTCAAAGGCATCCACATGAGTTTGGGAACTCGGGTGGACGGCGCAATGCCTTCGGGCCTGCGTTGGGCATCAAAGTGGTGTTGGAGGCTCGATGTGTGGAACGGCCAGCCCCGTGGGCTGCCGAATGTTGGAACAAGACCTCCGTGCCGATTGGATACTTGACGCACCTGTCATAGGGGCATCATGTGTCGACTTGTGAGCATGGCTTTGGTTCAACCATGCAAGCAAGGGTCCGCTGGCCTAAAGGTGCAGGTGTGGGCGACACTGCACTACTTCGGAATGGAAGTATGCTACAAGAGGGCTATGTATGGGCATGGCACGAAAGACACGCATGACAATGACCAAGGGATAAAGGTTGCCTTACTCGGGCGAGGCACGAGCTAGTCGCAGATGCACTAGATGAGTGTAAGCTTGAGGATTGGGCTGTGCACGCGGGAGCGATGCTCAGTCTTGGGCTAAGGACAAGACATGTCCTAAGCCAATCCCCCAGGGCGCGCATGGATTGTGATCCTAAGATGAAGCACCACGACATGTCTAGGGCCAAGGGCCTAGGCATCTTAAGGGAGGCACGAGTTAGAGCGCGCCTGCGGGCGAGCCCCACCGACAGGCACAGGATCGTGCTTGGGAAATCCTGGGACAGGGCGCCGCACGGGCGAGCAGGTGCCGCTACCAAACTGTGATGATCCAAAATGTCATCTTTACATTTAATGATTAATTATGTGATCTAAGCACTATTTACCATTACTCGACTTGCGTGTGCAGTCCGTAAAAAATTTTCGGAAAGTTTTCAGGTGAAAAATGAATTAAAATGTGAATTAGAGCTTTAAAACTCAACTAAGTTGACTTTGGTCAACATTTTGAGAAAACAGACTCGGATTAGTGTTTTGATAGTTTTGGTAGGTCTGTATCGTGATTTGGGACTTAGGAATATGCCCGGAATCAAATTCCGAGGTCCCTAGCCCGAGATATGGAATTTTGATAAAAAATTAAAAGTTTAAGTTCAAATAGTGACCGGATGTCAAATTATATGCAAACGACCCCAGAATAAAATTTTGATGATTCCAACAGCTCCGTATGGTGATTTTGGACTTAGGAGCGTGATTGGAATTTTATTTGGAAGTCCGTAGTGGAATTAGGCTTGAAATGCCGAAAGTTGAATTTTTTGGATGTTTGACCGAGGGGTTGACTTTTTGACATCGGGGTCGAAATCCGATTCTGAAAATTTTTATAGCTCAGTTATGTCATTTATGACTTGTGTGTAAAATTTGAAGTCATTCCGAATTGATTTGATGTGTTTCGACACAAGATATAGAATTTAAAAGTTCAAAGTTCATTGATTTTGATTTGAGGTGCGATTCGTCGTTTTGATAATGTTTGATGTAGTTTGAAGCCTCGACTAAGTTTGTATGGTATTTTAGGACATGTTGGAATAATTGGTTAAGGTCCCGAGGGTCTCGGGTGGTTTTCGAAAGGTAAACGGAATGCATTTCGGACAAAGAGTGCTGGAAATTTCTGTTGCAGAAATTTCGTGCATGGAGCCAATTTGGGAAGCTTATATCTCGCAATTCATAAGGAATCAGAACAGTTTCAAAACATGAAAGTTGTATTCGTTTGATTATAGTTTCCAGAAAGTTAAACCATTCATTATTTGGACATTTGTACAGAAAGTTATGATGGATTGAATGAAGGCTGGTAGAGCAGTTTTGCCAGAAATTTCTGATGCGTAGAGCTGACTTTGGAAGCTTATATCTCGCAATTCATAAGGAATCAGAATATTTTCAAAACATGAAAGTTGTAGTCATTGGATTATAGTTTTCAGAAAGTTAAACCATTTATTATTTGGACATTTGTACATGAAGTTATGATCAATTGAAGGAAGGCTGGCAGAGCA
The DNA here is from genome assembly GCF_000715075.1 of Nicotiana tabacum. Classification (NCBI taxonomy): domain Eukaryota; kingdom Viridiplantae; phylum Streptophyta; class Magnoliopsida; order Solanales; family Solanaceae; genus Nicotiana; species Nicotiana tabacum. Next base: position 129,092,214 of record NC_134102.1, on the reverse strand, counting down.
GTTTCTGGTGGACATTTAGTGACGAAAAATGGACTTTTAGTGACGGAAAATGGACTTTTAGTGACGGATTGGCGGAAACTTAAGGACCAAAAATGGTCATTTCATTCATTTCGTTTTGGATTTTTGGAGCACGGTTCTTGTGCGATTTTCACGGGAAAATATTGGGGTAAGTGTTCCTTATCCTATATTGATTATATTTCATGATTCCATACTCATTCACATCATGAATCCGTGAATTTATGGAAGAAAAATCAAGATTTTTGCAAAATATTCCAAATATGAAAATATAAGATTTGGAGGTCGAGTTGTTATCGGATTTTGGTAAAATTAGTATGGGTGGACTCGAAATTGAATGGGTTGTCGGATTGTATAAGTTTTGCCGGATTCCGAGATGTGGGCCCCATGGGCAAATTTTGAGCTAATTTCGGATTTTAATGAAAATGTAATATATATTTTTTTTAAAGAAATTGATTACTATAATTTTTGTTGACTGTATCGAATTAATTATGACTAGATACGAGTCGATCGGAGTCGAAAAATAGAGGAAAAAATATAATACTGGGTTAAATTGGAGCAAGTCGAGGTAAGTGACTTGTCTAACCTTGTGTGGGAGAAATTTCCCCTAGGATTGGTATTGATGTGATTATTGAAATGTGTTGAAAGTCATGTGCACGAGGTGACGAGTGTGTACACGGACTAAATTGCGAAAGATTACATTTTTAAATTGTGTAGATCACTGTTGTACATTTATTAAATTATTTTATCTTATTATATTCTTCATCATTGATCTGAGATATATACTTCAAATTTCTTTGATCTTTTCTTACTAATTGTTTTACCTGTTTAGTTGAAACTTGGTTTCTTTTATTCTGTGCATTATTTGAAGGTTGATTTTCTTTAAATTAAATATTATTAATATGAAGTATTTGATATTTTTAAACTTGATATTGAAGCAACGTAGTAAAGATTTTGAAATATTATTTTCCTAAATTATTTACTCCTGAATATTTTTATACTCATTGTGAGGGAGCCATGAGCTCTTTATTGTGGAAGAATATTATTGTTGAATTATTTTGACATGAGCCGTGAGCTCTTTATTGTGGAAAAATATTATTGTTGAATCTTTATTGTGGCAAACTATTATTGATGATTTATTTTGGCATGAGCCGTGAGCTCTTTATTGTGAAAAAATATTGTTGTTAAATTATTTTGGCAAGTTAAATTATTTGAGCACTTGAGGTGCAAATTATGATATTGATACGCATGCGGTGGTATAAGGTATGGGTGTTGAAACGCATACGATGAGATAAGGGTGGCTTGATACTAGTGGCTAGTAGGGGTGACTACTAAAAGTCATGCGGTGTGATAAGGGTGGCTAAAACGCGGGATGCTATTTCGGGAAAAAATATTTTTTTAAAATAAATTGTGAAGGCTCCCACGGTGATATAAGGAAATGAGATATTGTGAAATTATTTATAACTTGGGACTACGAGGCGGTACCTCGGTAGTGCCCTTGTTGATATTGATTTATGGCCATAGTTGCTTTCGATTAATTGTTGTGATTTTCATAAAGTTGAAGGAAATTCTGTTTTGATTCCACGAGATATTATTTGCAATTATTTGGTGTCATTAAATGTGACATACTATTTGATTCATTTTCAATGTCATTTTATTTTACTACATTGATAAACATTTTACCATGCCATTATTATATTCCAGTAGGGTCTTACCTGACCTTGTCACTACTCTACCGAGGTTAGGCTTGGCACTTACTGGGTACCGCTGTGGTGTACTCATACTACGCTTCTGCGCATCTGTTTGTGCAGATCCAGGTACATTTTACTAGCCTAGACATCAGTGAGTTACCTGCGCACAGAGACTTCGAGGTATATCTGCCAGCATCCGCAGACTCCGGAGTTGCTTCCTTATATTTTATTTAGAGCTTGACATATAGAGACATTGAGAATAAATTCTTAGAAACTTATGACTTATTTCTATCGGGTTTTGGGAGTTGAAATTGTTTGAATTGTAGTTTATTTATTTCAGATATTTATTATTATTCCGCATTGATAGGCTTACCTAGTCTTAGAGACTAGGTGCCATCACGACATCCTACGGAGGGAATGTGGGGTCGTGACAAGTTGGTATCAGAGCACTAGGTTCATAGGTGTCATGAGTCACAAGCAGGTTTAGTAGAGTCTTGCAGATCGGTACGGAGACGTCTGTACTTATCTTCGAGAGGCTATGGAACTGTTAGGAAATATTCACTTCTTTGACTCCTTATCGTGCGGCATTGATTTAGCTTGAAACATATATCTTATATTCCTTTGTATCCACTCGTGTATGACATTACGCACTCGGTATCAGTTGTGTGTCGACGGTTCGTGATGCCGTAGATAGACTATGAGGGAGCCAGAGATGCTCAAACATTGCCTCAACATGTGGTTCCGACTGAAGATACGGGCGTATTGAGAGATTACCTAGTGAATCATGTGGGGGTGCAATGGACGTTGGCGTCTGGTTGATTTATACAAGTTGTGAAGATTATTATTGTGGATCATCGGATGTTGTGACCTATGACTTCGCGCCGAGTAGGGGGAGTCCACTACCAATGGGTGGATTGCGGGGCCATGTATTATATCAGTTTTGGCCTGAAATGTATATATGTGGTACTGAAAGGTTCCCTAAAATTTACACATGTTTAAGACCTGAGATTTTGTAGAGGATAAGGTTGGGACTTGGGGTATGTCCGCCTCCTTAATAATCCTATACTTCAATACCAAAGGATTTATAGAAACAACTCTAAATTTGTAGAAGGTCTAATCAGCGTGGACGTCACTGTTGCGGATTTTGGGGTGCTTCGGAGTAAGTACACTTGTTGACGAGAGTCTGGACTATGTGGTTCATGACAAGATTTATCTGTATGGAGCTCTACTTTTGTGATCATTGTGTATAAATAGGGGTAAGGGTTACCTTAAAGAAGAGTCGAAGAGTATGTTAAGAAATTGGTCAGCTCAACATTGTAGAGTCAGTATAACAAAAGAAGAAATTCACCTTGGGAGAGATAATTCTCCACCGGTGTTCGTGGCAAGCCTATGAAGAGAGCAGACCAGCCAATGCAACACCGCCCACTTGGCTCAGTTCTCAGAAACGCTTTTGAAAGATTTTGTTTTCTGGACTCTCCGTAATGCATGGCGCATAAGGTTTGAACGGTTGCATCATGTCACCATTGACGATGTGAGAATATGCCATCAAGTTCAATAAATTAGCCCGTCATACTCCTACTTTGCTTCCTACACCCAGAGGGCGAGCCCATAGACTCATTAAAGAACTCAATTATGATCATAAAATTTTGTACGACTCGGGAGCTACAAGCTGATACTTCATTGCTACTAATTGTATAAATTACCAAGATATTAGAATGTGTTCGGGGTGAGGAAAAAGGAAACTAAGGAGACCAAGACATCTGGAGGTTATGGGGGATTCAGTGGATTCTACTCTGCAAGTACAAATCATTATGGCGGGGGCTCGGGCAGTCGGCCAGCCCAGTCCGCACATCAGATTACTCGGGGTGCTCCAGTAAGTTCTTTTAATGCACCACCGACATGAGTTCCTACAATGGTTATTCCAGTTATCTGGCACAGACTCAATACGAGCAGCCAAACCCGCAAAGGGGTTGTTATGAATACGGTGACACTAGGCACATCATGAGAAAATTGTCCCAAACTTGGGAGAGACATATTTCATCAAAGCACTCAGGCTACGTGCCCCATTGAAGTTACTATACCACCCACATGACCAGTTAGGGGTAGAGGACAGACGGGTAGAAGGCATCCTAGAGGTGGAGACCCAACCATTGATATATTTATTTTACGGTATGGCGGAGGTCGCTACATCAGATGGTGTCATTACAGGTACGACCTCGATTTAATATAAAGGAATAATTTCCTTAAGTTGATTCGGTTCTCAATATCGAAACGAGTCTTCCTATTGTACTCCACTTATGAGTGAGCTTCATAATTCTATAATTTACTTATGTGTTTACCCCTGTTGGGAGATTTTATGGAGATAACTATGCCTATCATTTCGTGTTGGTCACTAATAAGAGCTGCGAGGCTAAGTGGCTTTCTGTTACTCATTTCGGTAAATTTTGATGTAAATTCCGAATAATTAATTGCAAATTATGAATTATATGCCTTACCGGTGTGGGGTTCATTATGTGTTGTGATTTGGTGTAACCAAAATCAACTGGCACGATGTGCATATTACTTGTGATTCAGAACTGAGGACGAGATCCTCACATTTTTATATAAATTGATATGTTTAAACCGGGCTATGATTTACGGTGGAAGTTATATAAGGACAAGATCCTTGTGAGAAAAATTCTTGTATCTAAGTTCTCCCTTGTGAAATTAAATTTGTACTATAGTACTAATAAGGAGTCATGCCTGTTAGGCTTATTTAAAAATTCTTATATGAAATTCTCTGTGCATAGTTGTCAAATTCGTGTTGTAATTATTAATTTTTAACCTACGAGGTAGGTGCCCGCCTAGGTGGCGTTAAATGTGACTCGTTAATTCGGGTAAATAATTATGAAGTCTTCATGCCTCGCATCTAGTTATCAGTATTGTGAAGGTTTGCAACGAGATTTTTGTTAACATGAGGTTAAATGACGATTCTGTAATTGATTATGAACAACTATTAAGACCAAATTGATATAAGAGGGTGCCCCATTTACAGGGTCAAACGAGTGTGAGTTAAGCTTTCAGAAGCTCAAGATCACTTTGACTCCGACACAAGCGTTGGTATTACTTACATGTTCAAGGTCTTATACTGTGTATTGTGACGCGTCGCGTATTGGTCTCGGCGCGATGTTGATGCAAGACGGTAGGGTGATTGCCTACGCGTCTAGACAGTTAAAGGTACATAAAAAAAATTAATAAAAAAAAAATTCGGTCCACGACCTTGAGTTAGCAGCTATTGTTCGTGCCTTGAAGAATTTGGCTCCATTATTTGTACGGTGTCCATTGTGAGGTCTACACCGATCACCGAAATCTACAATATCTGTTTAAACAGAAGGATCTTAATTTGCGGCAGCGGAGATGGTTGGAATTACTTAAGGATTATTATATCACCATTCTCTATCATCTTGGGAAGGCCAATGTAGTGGCCGATGCCTTGAGTCATAAGGCGGAGAGTTTGGGCAGCTTAGCATATTTACCGGTAGCAGAGAGGCCTCTAGCCTTGGATGTTCAAGCCTTGGCCAACCAGTTTGTTAGACTGGATGTTTCCGAGTCGAGCCGAGTTTTGCTTGTGTGGTTTCTCAGTCTTCTCTTTATGACTGTATCATGGAACGTCAGTATGATGACCCCCATTTGCTTGTCTTTAAGGACACAGTTCAGCACGATGATGCCAAGGAAGTCACAATTGGAGATGAAGATGTATTACAGATGAAGGGCAAGCTATGTGTGCCTAATATAGATGGTTTTCGTGAATTGATTCTCTAGGAGGCTCACAGTTTGCGGTACTCCATACATTCGGGTGCTGTGAAGATGTAGCAGGACTTGAGGCAACATTATTGGTGGAGGAAGATAAAGAAAGACATAATGGAGTATGTAGCTCGGTGTCTAAATTGTCAACAAATGAAATATGAGCATCAACGACCTAGTGGATTGCTTCAGAAGTTAGTGATTCCAGAATGGAAATGGGAGAGGATCACTATGGATTTCGTTGTTGGGCTCTCACGGACTCAGAGGAAGTTCAATGCAGCTTGGGTGATTGTGGATAGATTGACCAAGTCAGCTCATTGCAATCCTATGATGACTACCTACTCTTCCGAGCAGTTGGCTCGAATCTATATTCGCGAGATTATCAAATTTCACGGCATATCGGTATCTATCATCTCTGACCGGGGTACGCAGTTTACATCACAGTTCTGGAGGGCAGTACAACGTGAGTTGGGTACTCGGGTAGAGTTGAGTACAACATTTCACCCTCAGACAGACGGGCAGTCCGAAGGCATTATTCAGATACTGGAGGATATGCTTCGTGCGTGTGTGATAGATTTTGGGGGTACTTGGGATCAGTTCTTACCACTTGCGTAGCTTGCTTACAACAATAGTTGTCAGTCAAGCATTCAGATGGCTCCGTATGAGGCCTTGTATGGTAGGTGGTGCCAGTCCCCAGTGGGTTGGTTCGAACCGGGCGAGGCTAGGCTAATTGGTACAGACTTGGTTCAGGATGCCTTGGAAAAGGTTAAGTTGATTCAGGATTGACTTCGTACAGCCCAATCTAGACAGAAGAGTTATGCGAATCGAAAGGTTCGTGATGTTGCATTCATGGTTGGTGAGCGAGTATTGCTCTGGGTTTCGACTATGAAGGGTGTGATGAGGTTCGGGAAGAAGGGCAATTTGAGCCCTAGGTATATTGGGCCTTTTGAGATTCTTGAGAGAGTTGGAGAGGTGGCTTACAAACTTGCACTACCACCTAGTCTCTTTTCCGGTCATCCGGTATTCTATGTTTCCATGCTTCGGAAATATCACGGAGATCCGTCTCATGTGCTAGACTTCAGTTCGGTTCAGTTAGACAAGAATCTATCTTATGTTGAGGAACCAATGGCTATTTTGGATAGGCATGTTCGAAAGCTGAGGTCAAAGAACATTGCTTCCATGAAGGTTCAGTGGAGGGGTCATCCGGTCGAGGAGGCGACTTGGGAGACCGAGCATGATATGCGCAGCTGTTATCCACACTTATTCACCAGCTTAGATATTTTTTCTAACTCTGTTCGAAGACAAACGTTTGTTTTAGAGGTGGAGAATGTGATGACCCAAAATGTCATCTTTAAATTTAATGATTAATTATGTGATCTAAGCACTATTTACCATTACTCGACTTGCGTGTGCAGTCCGTAAAAAAATTTCGGAAAGTTTTCAAGTGAAAAATAAAAAAAAATGTGAATTAGAGCTTTAAAACTCAACTAAGTTGACTTTGGTCAACCTTTTGAGCAAACAGACTCGGATCAGTGTTTTGATAGTTTTGGTAGGTCTGTATCGTGATTTGGGACTTAGGCGTATGCTCGAAATCAAATTCCGAGGTCCCTAGCCCGAGATATGGAATTTTGATGAAAAATTAAAAGTTTAAGTTCAAATAGTGACTGGATGTCAAATTATATGCAAACGACCCCGGAATAGAATTTTGATGATTCCAACAGCTCCGTATGGTGATTTTGGACTTAGGAGCGTGATCGGAATTTTATTTGGAAGTCCGTAGTGGAATTAGGCTTGAAATGCCGAAAGTTGAATTTTTTGAAAGTTTGACCGAGGGGTTGACTTTTTGATATCGGGGTCGAAATCCGATTCTGATAATTTTTATAGCTCAGTTATGTCATTTATGACTTGTGTGCAAAATTTGAAGTCATTCCGAATTGATTTGATGTGTTTCGACACTAGATATAGAATTTGAAAGTTCAAAGTTCATTGATTTTGATTTGAAGTGCGATTCGTCGTTTTGATGTTGTTTGATATAGTTTGAAGTCTCGATTAAGTTCGTATGGTATTTTGGAATATGTTGGAATAATTGGTTAAGGTCCCGAGGGTCTCGGGTGGATTTCGGAAGGTAAACGGAATGCATTTCGGACAAAGAGTGCTGGAAATTTCTGTTGCAGAAATTTCGTGCATGGAGCCAATTTGGGAAGCTTATATCTCGCAATTCATAAGGAATCAGAACATTTTCAAAACATGAAAGTTGTAGTCATTTGATTATAGTTTTCAGAAAGTTAAACCAATCATTATTTGGACATTTGTACAGAAAGTTATGATGGATTGAATGAAGGCTGGTAGAGCAGTTTCGCCAGAAATGTCTGATGCGTGGAGCCGATCTTGGATTCTTATATCTCGCAATTCATAAGGAATCAGAACATTTTCAAAACATGAAAGTTGTAGTCGTTGGATTATAGTTTTCAGAAAGTTAAACCATTTATTATTTGGACATTTGTACATGAAGTTATGATCAATTGAAGGAAGGCTGGTAGAGCAGTTTCTGGTGGACATTTAGTGACGAAAAATGGACTTTTAGTGACGGAAAATGGACTTTTAGTGACGGATTGGCGGAAACTTAAGGACCAAAAATGGTCATTTCATTCATTTCGTTTTGGATTTTTGGAGCACGGTTCTTGGGCGATTTTCACGGAAAAACATTGGGGTAAGTGTTCCTTATCCTATATTGATTATATTTCATGATTCCATACTTATTCACATCATGAATCCGTGAATTTATGGAAGAAAAATCAAGATTTTTGCAAAATCTTCCAAAAACGAAAATTTAAGATTTGGAGGTCGAGTTGTTATCGGATTTTGGTAAAATTGGTATGGGTGGACTCGTAATTGAAAGGGTTATCGGATTTTATAAGTTTCGTCGGATTCCGAGATGTGGGCCCCATGGGAAAATTTTTAGCTAATTTTGGATTTTAATGAAAATGTAATATATATTTTTTTTAAGAAATTGATTACTATAATTTTTGTTGACTGTATCGAATTAATTATGACTAGATACGAGTCGATCAGAGTCGGAAAATCGAGGAAAAAGCATAATACTTGGTTGAATTGGAGCAAGTCGAGGTAAGTGACTTGTCTAACCTTGTGTGGGGGAAATTTCCCCTAGGATTGGTATTGATGTGATTATTGAAATGTGTTGAAAGTCGTGTGCACGAGGTGACTAGTGTGTACACGGGCTAAATTGCGAAAGATTATATTTTTAAATTGTGTAGATCATTGTTGCGCATTTATTAAATTATTTTATCTTGTTATATTCTTCATCATTGATCTGAGATATATACTTCAAATTTGTTTGATCTTTTCTTACTAATTGTTTTACCTGTTTAGTTGAAACTTGGTTTCTTTTATTCTGTGCATTATTTGAAGGTTGATTTTCTTTAAATTAAATATTATTAATATAAAGTATTTGACATTTTTAAACTTGATATTGAAGCAACGTAGTAAAGATTTTAAAATATTATTTTTCTAAATTATTTACTCCTGAATATTTTTATACTCATTGTGAGGGAGCCGTGAGCTCTTTATTGTGGAAGAATATTATTTTTGAATTATTTTGACATGAGCCGTGAGCTTTTTATTGTGAAAAAATATTATTGTTGAATTATTTTGACATAAGCTGTGAGCTCTTTATTGTGGCAAACTATTATTGATGATTTATTTTGGCATGAGCCGTGAGCTCTTTATTGTGAAAAAATATTGTTGTTGAATTATTTTGGCAAGTTAAATTATTTGAGCACTTGAGGTGTAAATTGTGATATATTGTGATATTGATACGCATGCAGTGGTATAAGGTCTGGGTGTTGAAACGCATGCGGTGAGATAAGGGTGGCTTGATACTAGTGGCTAGTAGGGGTGACTACTAGAAGTCATGCGGTGTGATAAGGGTGGCTAAAACGCGGGATGCTATTTCGAAAAAAAATATTTTTTTTTAAATAAATTGTGAAGGCTCCCGCGGTGATATAAGTAAATGAGATATTGTGAAATTATTTATAACCTGGGACTACGAGGCGGTACCTCGGTAGTGCCCTTGTTGATATTGATTTATGGCCATAGTTGCTTTCGATTAATTGTTGTGATTTTCATAAAGTTGAAGAAAATTCTGTTTTGATTCCACGAGATATTATTTACAATTATTTAGTGTCATTAAATGTGACATACTATTTGATTCATTTCCAATGTTATTTTATTTTACTACATTGATAAATATTTTACCATGTCATTATTATATTTCAGTAGGGCCTTACATGACCTCGTCACTACTCTATCGAGGTTAGGCTTGGCACTTACTGGGTACCACTGTGGTGTACTCATACTACGCTTCTGCACATCTGTTTGTGCAGATCCAGGTACATTTTACCAGCCTAGACGTCAGTGAGTTACCTGCGCACGGAGACTTCGAGGTATATCTGCTAGCGTCCGCAGACTCCGGAGTCCCCTTCTATCATTTTATGTTGCTTTCTTATATTTTATTTAGACCTTGACATATAGAGACATTGAGAATAAATTCTTAGAAGCTTGTGACTTATTTCTACCGGATTTTGGGAGTTAAAATTGTTTGAATTGTAGTTTATTTATTTCAGATATTTATTATTATTCCGCATTGATAGGCTTACCTAGTCTTAGAGACTAGGTGCCATCACGACATCCTACGGAGGGAATTTGGGGTCGTGACAAGTTGGTATCAGAGCACTAGGTTCATAGGTGTCATGAGTCACCCTTTTATTAGTTCCAAAAATCAAAGGTTTCAATCCCAACTTTAACTGATATATCATGAGAATAAGCAGCACAAGAGAATTCTTGAAGAATCTTATATTTTTTTCAATATATGTCAATGTAATTCTCAATTAATTTTTCGCATTATAATTGAACCGAGATGGTCAACCGGTCATGCCAACTAATATTTGTTTTAGTAAACCTCTAGTTTACTTGTGACATATGATTCCATCATCATGCTTATATTTGTGTAGTACAAATAAAAAGAAAATCGGGTAATCTTTCATATTTATCTGTTATGATTATAGAAATATGAAAATATTCAATATTCCTTTCATTTATAGTCTCAATATGCCAACCACTTTGACTTATACATTTGAAACTCAAAAAGTTTCTTTTGAGACTTTACAATATCAATGTCGTGAATACTTTTATTTATCCGGGTACTAACAAATTAATTTTTTCGGAACTCTTAATAACTTTTGTACTACAAGATCTTTTGTCACACCATTCATATAGTAAATGTCTCCTTCATGGAGAAAATTATATCATAATAAATTTTTATTGTCAAAATCATCATAAGCAAAGTCATTTTTTTGTTTTAATTTTGCCTTTAATAACCTTCTATAAGGCACAATAAAATATATTTTGACGTATCACATGTACGCGACCAATGGCATATTTATGTAACCACACAATAATATTTATTTTCTTTATTTCACTCAAACCTCCCTGAGAGGTGAGTTGTGGTGTATTCATCCAATCATGCATTGCATGTCTTTATTCATTATTTTTATTATATATTACAACATTCACCTTTAGGAATGGGTCTGCATTCCCAATACTTATCACAAGTCACATTCTCTTCAATGAATGTATCATAATCGGCGGCGTGCTTTATTATTTTGCATACCAATTTGATGGTAACCATTGCCTTCACATTTTGAAGAACTATTATTATTATTGTGAAGGCAATGCTTACCTCTTGAGTTAAACTATTCATAATGTCATTTGGATATAATTCTCAACAATAGACTTTCGTTTACTCAAATCAGCTAAGTAATTAGTGTCAAACAGATATATGAAAATATAAAATAATATTGAAAATTCACATGTGGTCTTTGCTGCAATAAGCTTACTTCAAGATGAAAGTGATATAACTAGAACATTAAAGAAAAATAATGTATCAAATAGAATAATATAGTACTACTAGTTACCATACACTTTTATGGAAACTAAGTATATTGCTCTCGAGAAAAATAAATAGATATAACAGAACCTTTAATTGAAAAAATTATTGATAATATTTTTAACATTAATGAAAAAGTCAATACTGGAATGACTCTACCATCTTGTTGCCTCCCACATCAGTTATAAAATAGGAGCAGTTATGTATTTTAAGTCACAAGAAACTAAACCCCTTTTTTATTTAATGGAGTATACTAAGAATATCGTGTACAAATAATAAAAAATTGGGTTGCAGAGATACAAACTCACTCAATTTTTCAATATACGAGAATTAAAAGTTTTGATCGGCCAATGCTAATTCAAAATATTTTTCCATTTGGATCGTATATTTATTTATCAATAACGTATGCTAGTTATGCTATTAAGATTACCCGAGAGAAACTTACCTCACATTACCTTTTCAAAAGTCAGAATGGCGCATGATGGTCAAGCATATATTTTATAGGAAAACGTTCAGTTAAGGGAAACTTTACATAAGGTTCTTGCTTTTTTTTTTTTGTTAACTAAGGAACCAAAGTTCCTCAAATGACTTTGCAAAAGTTGTAGTAGCTCCCCAATTTCTTGTACTTCTTTTGTTCTTTGGTTTAGTACATAACTCTTGGCTGCATCATTATATACTTCTGATTCTTATAATAAGATCTATATAACCAGGATACGAGATGATAAATATCAGACCAAACTTACAACAAATATTAAAAACTCGTTCATTGAAATGGATATTGATAATGCAACAAAATAAAATAAGTAAAACATGGAGTAGTAATTAGTTTACATTTAAGTATTTTCCTTTATAAAGTAAAACACTTAAGAATATGAATGGATTTGTAAGAAGAAAATACTTAGCATTGGAAACTTTCATAACAAATAAAGAACCTATGAGAAAAACGAATAAGAAAATGAATTAATAAGAAATTGAAAACGTATCTTAGCATTAGCATTATATGCCTTATCACAGTGTACTGGTCTCCTCAACCTTATTGTTACTTCAGTTATGTTTGATACCATTCTTTGAAATTGCTAAATGAGAAAGAAAAGCTTATCTCTTCAAGATGAATATTAGGCACGGCAGGAACATGCCTTTTATGATGTAGGACAATTTTGTAGATGTAAGTAACTCAATTGATTAGGGCATCGTATTGATAACGTGTTATAAAATAAAAGCAACTTAGTAAAACATGAACAAAACATGTTGTTATATATGAAATAAAAGCAATTTAGTAAAACATGAACAAGAAATGGAGATAGAGAGAAGGAAGAGATTTTCTTCTTCAATTGTGTGTATTTTCTTATCTATTACAAGGCCTTTATATAGGCATGAAAAGTGAAGAAAAATATGTTATTGAATATGTCATTAAACATAGAAATATGTCATTGAATATGTCATTAAGCATTTGAGAAAATCATGGAGGAAGAGTAGACATCCACCATAATTTGATTTTTCTTATAACACTCCCCCCTGGATGTCCATAGATAATGTATTGTTGACTAGTGAATTGTAATGCGAGTGCTAAACTTGGCTTAGGCTCGAGATCAAAGTTTCCGATCCAACCCAAACTCAGCCCAAATGTCACCTTCGGGTCATTTCGAACTTCCTATTTTACTTCCGGTGATTCAAATCAATTGGGCTGTTGTACAGATATGCTATCTGCTTAAAAGTCCAATTAGATAATTGGATATAGGTGAATGAGCCGCTTTAATGGACTTTATGGAGATAAGTTATATAATTCTGCTAAAAATAATTTATAATAAGCCTAAATTGTGAAATCTAAATCCAGTACCAGGAGATTTGAACGATAGTCCATTGGACTCTTAATACTCACTCCGTTCTAGTTTTTGTGAGCCTATTTTCTTTTTGGTCCGTTCCAAAAAGAATGACCCCTTTCTAAATTTGAAAATAATTTAGCTTAAACTTCCAATTTTATCTTTAATGAGAGGCTTTTATAACCATACAAATACTCGGGCATGTTTACCACCACAAGTTTCAAAAGAATTATAGTCATACAAATATTCTGACTTGTTAACACCACAAATTCCAAAAGTCTTCATTTTTTTCTTAAATTTCGTATTCAGTTAAACAGGTTCACATAATTTAAAACGGAGGGAGTATATTTGATCGGCCGGTCAAAAATAATTACATATGCTAATCAAATATACAAAAGTTATATATATATATATATATATATATATATATATATATATATATATATATATATATATATACTAGTCTTAGGGTACGCGCTTTGCGCGTGTACCCATTTTAATAAGTATATCATTATTTAAAACATATGTAAATATAATTAGACAATAGAAATGATGAATATTACATTATTTCCAATTAGCTAACTCAAGAACTAAAAGAATTCATGTCATGCAAATGTTTTCATATATCTTATTTTGATTTATGAGGACGTATGTGTGAATATCTTATGAAACATGTTATTCTCTGTGACTTAATATTTAAAATAAAACATCAGATTATTGAATCTTTTGATCTTTTAGGTATATACCTCCTAAAAAAATGACAATCACATTATAAAGTCTGAAAAATGACTAATGTTGAGTAATATTTATAACAAATAACTTAATATGAAAAAGAATATAGTGAGGCGTTTTCATTTGTATAACTTAATGCAAATAAGAAAAAAGAACAACTCATTTATAATACGTTTTATCTTTTACTATTTTATCCTTATCGTTTCAAATTTATATTTTTATCAATTTAACTCTCGATACTATAGTATAATTGATTTTACTCTATTTTTTTATTTTGTTTTACCGTCAACACTCTTCTTACAAAAAATTAATTTATATATTTTAATAGTTTTGTCAAACAAAACTTGACAAACTGTTTTACTTATTGATGAATATTGTATTATTTTCAATTAGCTAACTCAAGAAATAAAAAATTCATGTCATGCAAAAGTTTTCATATATCTTATTTTGATTTGTGAGGACTTATGTGTGAATATCTTATGAACAATATTGTTATTATCTGTGACTTAATACAGTAAATAAAATACCAGATTATTGAATCTTTTGGTCTTTTAGGTATATACCTCCTAAAAAATGACAATCACACAATATAAAGTCTAAAAATGACTAATGTTGAGTTAATACTTATAATAAATAACTTAATATGAAAAAGAATATAGTGAGACGTTTTCATCTACTGAGAAACAACGGACCTAATGTTGGAAGCCGACTCTTGTTCTTTGGGCCAACTACTTAGTTGACTGGCAATGGCAAAGGCTTGCGAAACTAAATTTGTAGAACTTAATGCAAAAAAAGAAAAAAAAAACGATAACTCATTTCTTTTACCGTCAACACTCTTCTTACAAAAAATAAATTTATATATTTTAATAGTTTTGTCAAACAAAACTTAACAAATAGCTTTTCTTATATGATGAATTTGAAAAAGAATTAAATTTATATATAAAAAGAAATAAAATGATTGTTAAAAACTTAAAGTAGAATATTAGCGCTTATTATTATTTTATCCAAAATAAAGTATATTATGGCGTAATATAATTCTCAAAAAGGTCTACTAAACTTTCATGTAGATTTTGATGTGTATTCATATAAATTATTATAATAGTGTTTAATTTTTTTCATTTCATCAGCATACACATTTTAAGATGCTTTTTTGAGTTAACTAATTAAAAATTATTGTTGGTAATATTTTGGTGACAAAATACTTGAGTTTAACTCATTGGATCTCACTTAATCCACGAATAATGTTGTTGACTTAGGTTTGAATAGCTTTGTCACGATCATACTGTTGATATTGATATTTGTCCAAAATTTTATAATTATATATTAATTAAAAAAATTTAGCAAGGTAATATTAATTAATTTTAAACTTTTAAATATAATAATTTCCTACATAGTTCAAGTGAGAGAAAAATCTAATTAATAAAGTTTTATTAATTTAAAAGTTCTTAAGATTAGGAAAATAAGTAAGCGACCCCAATTATTCCTATCTTTTACTTGAAAACAAATAAGTAAATGACCTCAGTTATTCTTCATAATTAGTATTTCTTAATTTTAATTTAATATGAAAGCAAGAAATAAATGAAAAATATATTATTATATATAACTTTTCAACTGTGATAGTATCTTGGTTTAACTTTGTATAATCATTAAGAAACTAAGAATAATACATTGTCTCTTTTTATTTAATAAATAAGATATCATGTTACTTAATTTAATCAAAATATAATAGAAAAAAATATTATATTAAGAAAAACTATTCCTTTCGGTTGTAAAGTATTGTCCACCTTTTTTTAACTTGTCACCAAATAAATTCTTTAAATCGAGTTTAATTTTTAATTTATTATAATTCTTAGATTTTTGATTGATACGACATTTGAGCAGAAGGGTTAAACTTTCTAATATTTGAAAAGAGACGTTTAAGTCAAAATTGTGTTTTGATATTTAGCTTAGAATTATTGCTTAAATATTTGAATTTAGAAGTAATAAATTTTAAAAGGAAAGAATTTGCTAAAATCTTTCTTAAGTTCAAATTCTTAAATATAGAAGTCAATATATAATTCGAATAAGAAAAAATTTAATATATAAACTTTAATTAATTTTAAGTTCTAAATATTAGAGAAATAATTAAACAACTATTCCTAAATATTAGGAAAATAATTAAATGATCATTTCTAAATAATAGTAAAAGTATTATATGAATATTCCTAAATATTGCGATAATAATTAAAAGACTGTTTTGTCTAGTCTGAATTCTACTTTCAAAAAATAAAAATGACGAACAATATTTCGTTAAATGCCTTCATGCTTTTAGTATATATATATATATATATATATATTGTACACTTACATACAAAAAATATTATTTTAGTGGACAGTTATACTTGTGTAAATTTTTCAAAGTTTAGTTTTTATTCACTCTGTTAGCTATTTTGGGAAAACAGAACATTATGACTAACCATCTCTTTGGTCTAAGGGTCTAGCTAGGATCGATTTATAAGTAACAGCTTGATCCTCGTACTCTAAAATCGTCCTTTATACATTGGAATCGTTGAACTAATCGAACCGATTTTAAATATTGTAGTAGATGATTAAACAAGGAATGACATGGGAATGTTAAGAGATTGGATAATAAAATGAGGACAGAAGGATGGGGAACTACAGATAGAGTAGGAAACCTAGCTGCATGCGCCAACAGATGGCACAAATTTGGGAATTAGGACCATATGGCACGTTTAGCGCATGGCTGCAACCATATATATATTGGAGAAATCAGAACACTCCTATTAGAAGCTTCAAAAATAAACATCATCATTACTGAGAGACACCACGTATGATCTTGAACTCCCTTTCCATGCAAGTGTCAACTAATCAGTAAATAGAGTCAGAGCCAGAGGTGAGGCTCCATTTTACTAGTTAAGAGTCAACCCTAAAATAATTTAGCAAAACAAAATGTTGCGTAGACAAAATTTGAACCCGTGATATGACACTTCCAATTAAAAAAACTTACGCCCTATGAAAAGATAATGTTACCAAACGTAAAATCAAAAATCAATTTTTTTATCTTTAAAAGTAAATTACATACACATAAAATATATTTGAAGTATAAATTTTTGACTTTGCAATTAGTAATGTTATAAAATATAGATATATAAAGTGTAATTAGATCTCTCTAAGTACAACATTACTATATAATAATCATTTACTATAAAAATTAAACTTTTTATGAAACTAATTTTTATGTTATATTATAATATATGTTATCTATAACAACAGTTTGCTATAACAACCAAAAAAATCCGGAACAAATGAAGTTGTCACAGAGAAGTTTGACTGTATATATTACTACTAACCTTACCCATCTTGAATTCTTGATCAGGGACAAATTTAGGGGCGGAAGAAAATTCACCCGACACCCCTTCACCGAAAAATTATACTATACATATAAGTCAGAATTCGATTTGTATATCTATATATTATATTTTGAATCCACTTGATATACCCCAAAAGTATAGCTAAATGGCATAGGGGGTTTAAAACACATGCATATATCACCGATCGTGTCAATACGTTTCATCTCCTATAATAGAACAAAAAGAATACTAAAAAGACCACTGTTTTTCTCTCACACATGCAAACTCTTATATGCTCTTAAGAGAAATGTATACCAAAAAATATGCTCTTCGAAAAGCTGTTCTTGATCGTCTTTGTGATAACTAGTCAACTGGTTAAAAATTCTCCTCCCACCACTATTGCTTCGTTAGAACTGTTAATAGAAAGTAACAATTTCTTTTATTAACATAATAATTTCGTAAAATCTCACAGAAAGTTACAATCTTTTATTGGAGATCACATTATCTCATGTCATGCATATAAGGAATTCCCAAAAAGTATTATAAACAATCGTCTGGTTATACCTACCACTCATCCTCTTATGATTTTTGAATTAAATTGTCGGGACTTTTTTTTACAGCAGTAATATCAATTTACTCCAATGTCGAGAACTTTCACAAACTTATTGCCATTGGGTGCAATAAAACTCCAGGTTTAGTTAACAAAGCATAAGTCACATGGAATATGTAGTCAGAAAGGTGAACTATCATATATGCAAATATAGCTAGACATTTATTAAAGTTATTACTCCATTTCTTTTGTTTTTTAAAATTTTCTTCTACTGATATAGGTCATGGAACCAACTAAATTTGTCAATGGGAATGCCTATGCCAATCTAATTCTAGTAATCTACCATAATTGATGTCGAACGTGAAATCAGTGAAGAATCCTTTTTAATTTGTATTCATCTTGCAATTTTGAACTTTGTCCAAATCATTAAGTAATTAACCATCAAGATCTTTAAGAAAAAAAAAACAAATTATACTCAGCTTCTTGGTATTCCCTTTGTGCTATTGAAATCTTAGTAGAGGCAAAATGTTATGGTCTATTGCAAGGAATATGTGAAGTGTTGATGTGGGGTTTATATAACTTTGGGTTCTCCTACCTCAATAGCTAACTTTTGGGGTGTGGTTCTCACTAGGTTGTATTAATGGTATCAGAGCCGCCACCACCCTCTGTACCCTCCATGCCTTGGATGGTGACGCCGGTATTGCAGTGTTCGCTTGGGGCTAGAAATGTCTAGCGCACAGCCGTCGAGGATGATGGATCGAAGTGTAGTGGTTTGTTATGGTCTATTGCAAGGAATGAGACTTGAGTCCCACGTCGGTACTACAAAGTGGTGATGTGAGATTTATATAGCCTTGGGCTCTCCCACCTTAATAACTACACTACTAAAAATCCGCTAAAAACCGATCAAATATTTCCGACCAACGTTGGTCGGTCAAAAAAAGCGACTAAAAACCGTCCAGCTTGGACGGAAACTGGAAAATATTTTTTTATATTTTTTTAAAACTAAATACCGACCAACGTTGGTCGATAAATTGGTCAACGAATTGACCCAGCTGGTCAGACAAGAAAATTTTGGATTATCGACCAACGTTGGTCGGTAATCTGGATTCAATTTTTTAAATTTTAATAATTATTTTATTATTTAAAATATTTTTATAATATTTAAGAATTTATATTTAAAATTACCGACCAACGTTGGTCGGTTAATGTAGGGGAAGCATTTACCGACCAACTTTGGTCAGTAATTGTTATTTTCTGCAAAATAACCGACCAAAGTTGGTCAGTTATTACGTCAACATTGATCAAACTTTTGAATTACTTTTATATTTACTATCTAAATAATATAAATGTAATTCGTAACACTTTTGTAATACAAATAATGAATACACTAACATATACTATATATAACATGCTATATATGTAGTTAAAGTAGTACAACGAAGCGTGTTATATATATATATATATATATATATATATATATATATATATATATATATATATATATATATATATATATATATATATATATATATATATATATATATATATATATATATATATATATATATATATATATATATATATATATATATATATATATATATATATATATGAAGAGTGTGTGTGTGTGTGTGTATATATATATAGAGAGAGAGAGGTATAGCCGTATATATATAAGAACACGAAGCGCTAGGACCACGGGGTCGGGTTCTTTTAGGGATAGACTTGTGAAGATCCTAATTAGTATATATAATTTATCATCAAATATATCTATTTGTAAATTGATTCATCGACTTATAACTTACTTAGATGCATCGATGAATATTAAAAATAAAACGTTTGACCTATATCGACTAATAGTAAAAACAAAACGTCTCGACCTATATCGATTAATCTATGTTATGCATTATTAGTGATGAATGAATGAAAAATAGAAGAATCAATACTAAACATCTTTGACACACACACACACACACACACACACACACACATATATATATATATATATATATATATGTGTGTGTGTGTGTGTGTGTGTGTGTGTGTGTGTGTGAAAGAGGTTATTAGTATTAAGTAAACGAGTTAAATTAATTGGTCAAACATGGTCAAATTTTAACAAGCTATATATATACACACTAACATATACTGTAACAAGCTATATATATAGTTAAAGTATTACAGTAAAGTGTATTTTTGTGTGTGTGTATATATATATATAGGTATAGCCGTATATACAAAGCGCTAGAACCACAGGGTCCGGTTCTTTTAGGGATAGACTTGGGAAGATACTAATTAGTATATATACTTTATCATCAAATATATCTATTTGTAAATTGATTCATCGACTTATAACTTACTTAGATGTATCGATGAATATTAATCGATGATTCATCAAAACGTCTCGACCTATATATCGATTAATCTATGTCATGCATTATTAGTGATGAACGAATGAAAAAAGAAGTTATTAGTATCAATTACAATAGTGTATGTGTGTGTGTGTGAGAAATTACTCACATACTTAATTATAACTTAGAAAATTTACTTAGATAGATGCTATTATAATTTATTAAAAGTAAATAGTTAATATAATTATTTATAAAGATTATGCTTATAGTTTATAATTATTTATAATAATTGTATAGTTAAATAAAATAAATACTTATAGTTTATAATATTTTTTTTATAGTTTATAATATTTTAAGAAAAAAATATACAAAAAAAAGAATTTACTTTTTTAAAAAAAACCGACCGAAGTTGGTCGGTTTTTGGTCAAACGGTCAACACTTAATGAACCGACCAAAATTACCGATCAACTTTGGTCGGTAATTCTGAAATCAGAATTGAAAAATGGGGGAACCCCCATTTCTCTCTTATCTTCCCCTCTCCTTCTCTATTTCCCTCACTCAATACCTTCCTCTCTCATTCTCTATTTCCCTCACATAAATTCTATTCCCCACCCTACGTCGCCACCGCCCAGCCCCCGCCGTCGCCACGTCGTCGCAGTCGTCGTTGCCACTGCCACTGCCGCCCCTCTCCTTCTCCATCTCCTAAAAATTCTAGGTTTGAATTACAATCCATTTATTTATTATTTTTAGGTTTTGTTAATTAGTTGTGAATTAGTTTCAATTGATTAGTATTTCAATTATTTGAACATTGCATTTTATTGAGGATTAGGGTTTTGGTCTTGTTTTAATTAGTTTTATTAACTAGTCAATTAGTTATGCATTAGTTTTAATTGATGAGTGTTTCAAATTTGAGTTTGTATTGTCTTGAATAGTTTAGTTAGAATTGAATTATTAACTTTGTATTGTCTTGAATAGTTTAGTTAGAATCTAGGGTTTACGATTTGTTCTTGTGAATCAAACTTTTAGGGTATAGGTTGAATTTCTTTAATTTAGTTAGTTTATGTTTAAACTCGTAGGATATGAATTGAAATTTTAGTTTTTAGGATTTGTTCTTGTGAATTGAACTTTTAGGATATGAATTGAACTTTTAAGATATGAATTGGACTTTTTGGATATGAATTGAACTTTTAGGATATAAATTGGTGTAACTAGGAAAAAATAATTATCTTGAATTAACTAAAAAAGATATAATTAATTTATAATTGTAGAATAAATTAATTTATTCCTGTGAATCGAACTTTTAGGATATGGGTTGAATTTCTTTAGTTTAGTTAATTTATGTTTAAACTCGTAGGATATGAATTGAAATTTTAGTTTTTAGGATTTGTTCTTGTGAATTGAACTTTAAGGATATGAATTGAACTTTTAAGATATGAATTGGACCTTTTGGGTATGAATTGAACTTTTAGGATATAAATTGGTGTAATTAGGAAAAAATAATTATCTTGAATTAACTAAAAAAGATATAATTAATTTATAATTGTAGAATAAATTAATTTATTCTTGTGAATCGAACTTTTAGGGTATGGGTTGAATTTCTTTAGTTTAGTTAGTTTGTGTTTAAACTCGTAGGATATGAATTAAAATTTTAGTTTTTAGGTTTTGTTCTTGTGAATTGAATTTTTAGGATATGAATTGAACTTTTAAGATATGAATTGGACCTTTTGGATATGAATTGAACTTTTAGGATATAAATTGGTGTAATTAGGAAAAACTAATTATCTTGAATTAACTAAAAAAGATATAATTAATTTATAATTGTACAATAAATTAATTTGTTCTTGTGAATCGAACTTTTAGGGTATGGGTTGAATTTCTTTAGTTTAGTTAGTTTATGTTTAAACTCGTAGGATATGAATTGAAATTTTAGTTTTTAGGATTTATTCTTGTGAATTGAACTTTTAGGATATGAATTGAACTTTTAGGATATGAATTGGACCTTTTGGATATGAATTGAACTTTTAGGATATAAATTGGTGTAATTAGGAAAAATAATTATCTTGAATTAACTAAAAAAGATATAATTAATTTATAATTGTAGAATAAATTAATTTATTCTTGTTTTATTTGTATAGATGGAACATCGTACTTGGATGTACAATAGGAATTATCCTAATTGGTGGGGATTGCAGAAGGATTTTGTAGAAGGGGTTGATGACTTTATTAGACATGCAATGTCACTTCCACCATACCAAAGTGAAGGAGTAATTAGGTGCCCTTGTGTCCGGTGCGATTGTATGAAGTTTAAAAACCCGGAGGAAGTTAAGCTTCATCTTTATAGGAAGGGGTTTATAGAGAATTACTTTGTGTGGACAAATCATAGAGAGATCGATGGTAGCCGTGTAATATTTCATAACATGGTTGTTGGTGAAAGTAGTAGATCGGTAGAGAATACAAATCTTGATTCTAGAATTCATGATATGGTTGCAGATGCTTTTGGGATGCACTTCGGGGGTGAGCCCAATGAAAATGTTGAGCAAACTCCTAATGATGACGCAAAACGTTTTTATGAACAGTTAGAGGAAGTTAGTCGTCCACTGCGTGAAGGAAGTCCGCACTCTGAGCTGTCTGTTGCAGTTAGATTACTAAGTATCAAATCTGATTGGAATATTTCTCAAGCAGCCATGGACTCTTTCATTGACCTTATGAGTGAACTGGTTGACCCTAATATCAACTTACCTGCTGATTTCTATAAGGCAAAGAGATTGTTTTCTAAGTTAGGACTTTCGTCAATGAGAATTGATTATTGTGAAGATGGTTGCATGTTATATTATAAAGATGATGCAACTTTATACAGTTGTAAATTTTGCGAAAAGCCTCGTTTCAAGATGCTTTCCAGCGGGAATATGGTCGTTGTCAAGGCGATGCATTATTTACCTCTTATACCTAGGTTAAAAAGGTTATATGCGTCGATGAGTTCTGCTCCTCATATGAGATGGCACTTTAAAAATAGAAGACCACCTGGTGTTATGTTTCATCCTTTAGATGGAGAAACTTGGAAGCACTTTGATAGGACATATCCAGATTTTGCTAGTGAACTAAGGAACATTCGGTTAGGTCTGTGTGCGGATGGCTTTACGCCTTTTTCTATATCTGCGACACAATATTCATGTTGGCATGTCTTTCTTACACCTTATAATCTACCACCTGAGTTGTGTATGACTAGTCCATATATATTCTAAAATTATATTATCCCCGGTCCACGTAATCCGAAAAGTTTGATTGATGTATATTTTCAACCTTTGATTGATGAGCTAAAACAATTGTGGTATGATGGTGTTGAAACATATGACATATCAACCAAGCAGAATTTTAATTTACGTGCTAATTTAATGTGGACTACTAACAATTTTTCTGCGTATGGAATGTTATCTGGGTGGATTACTGATGGGAAGCTAGCTTGTCCTTAATTCATGGAAAATAGTAAAGCGTTCACTTTGAAACATGGCCGAAAGTAATCATGGTTTGATTGTGACCGTCAATTCTTGCCTGATGATCATGAGTTTAGAAGGATGAAAAATACATTCAAAAAGAATAAAGTAGAATATGATTCTCCACCTCCGATACTTTCAGGTGAGGAAACTTGGGAGAGGGTCTAGAACTTCAGTAAAGTTACTGAGGCTTCACCTTATAGATTCCCCGGATATGGTGTTAATCATAATTGGACGAAACAGAGTATGTTTTTGGAGTTGCCTTATTGGAAGGATAATCTTCTCCGACACAACCTTGATGTCGTGCATATTGAGAAGAATTATTTTGACAATTTGTTCAACACAGTGATGGATGTTAAAGGTAAGACAAAAGATAACCCGAAGGCTAGAATGGACTTACAAGAATATTGCAGGCGGCCTGAATTATACTTGCAGACAGCAAACAATGGTAAGGTGTTCAAGCCCAAAGCAAGTTACACATTCACTTTGGAGGAAAGACGACAAATTTGTGATTGGGTTACGAAATTGAAGATGCCTGAGGGTTATGCGTCGAATTTTAAAAAAAAAATAGATATGGAGGTAGGGAAGTTGAGCCATTTAAAAAGCCATGACTGCCATATTTTCATAGAGACCTTAGTGCCTATTGCATTTTGTGGTTTGCCTGAAAGAATCTAGAAACCCATCACAGAGATTAGTTTATTTTTTAAAGACTTGTGTTCTACCACATTAAGGGAAGAAAACCTACTTTGGATGGATCAAAACATTTGTGTAATTTCTAGTAAGATGGAAAAAATATTCACATGTGATTTCTTTGATGTGATGGAACACCTTCCAATACACCTTGTACACGAGGCATGACTTGGAGGGCCTGTTCAATGCAGATAGATGTATCCCTTTGAGAGGTAATATTATAAGTTTGATGTAATATTCTATTTTATTTGAATGTTCTTGGCTAACATGACGTTATGTAGGACAATTGGCAAATGCAAACAATTTGTTAAGCAGAGAAATATGATTAAAGGATCTATATGCGAAGCTTATCTTGCAAAGGAAGCTGCACATTTTTGTTCTTATTATTTTGAGAGTAACGTGCCATGTTCTAGGAATAGGCCCAATAGGCACACGGTCGAATGTGTGAATGATCCATTATATCCACCAATGTCCATATTCAATCAACCAGGCCGATATTCTAAGGATGTTAGAAAGAAAAGTTTGAGTGATATGGAGTACAAATCAGCTACACTTCATGTGTTGCTAAATTGTCCCGAAGTTGTACCATTTCTTAAGTAAGTATTGATTTATTAGTTATCAAAATGTAAAATTTATTGTGACTACATATTGATGCAACTACTAAAAATATTTGATATGTCACAGT
The DNA here is from genome assembly GCF_000715075.1 of Nicotiana tabacum. Taxonomy (NCBI): domain Eukaryota; kingdom Viridiplantae; phylum Streptophyta; class Magnoliopsida; order Solanales; family Solanaceae; genus Nicotiana; species Nicotiana tabacum. Next base: position 129,067,094 of record NC_134102.1, on the reverse strand, counting down.
CACTTCGTGGGTCAATTTGGCCATGATGCTGTATATACGAGATTTGATACGTGGTTCAAACAGTTTGTAAGTGTATATATAGTGAATGTATAAAAATTGATTCATAAGTTGTGCTAACTTACACACACACACACACACACACACACACACACGTAGTGAATGCATAAAAATTGATTCATAAGTTGTGCTAACTTATGAATTTTTTTAACACTATGTAGGTAAATAATCCAAATAATGGTGTAAATTAATTTTTGAAAGATATATCTTGGGGACCTGGGCTTCAGGTCACAACAATGTCTAAGTACGTAGTAAATGGTTATAAGTTTCATACAGAGGATTGCTCTAAAAATAAAAATAGCAACAACAGCGGGGTGTGGGTTCAAGGTGGTGATGGCAACCAAGTTGGAGATATTGATTATTATGGTGTGGTCAAAGAAATATTACAACTAGAATATACAGGTTGGCCATATAAGAAATTGATACTCTTTAGATGCAAGTGGTTTGACCCAAATCCAACAAGAGGTACAAGAGTACACCACCAATACAACATAATTGAGGTTAATCATACGAGGGAGTATGATCGCTATGATCCTTTCATAATTGCACATAACGTTAGGCAAGTGTATTATGCTCCTTATCCATTGCGGCGGAATAAGTCCGATTAGTGGGTTGTAATAAAAACTAAGCCTGTAGGTAGGGTGGAAGTCGAGAATGTGTTAGATGTTGCATATCAAAACGATATCTCCAGTGTTCACCAAATAGTGGACGATCAGTTAGAAAATGATTTGGAACATCCTGAACGCATATTGGAAGAAGTTGATATAAATGAAGTAACAATTATAGAAAATGAGGACGAAGAATCAACTTATGAAGCTCAAACAAGTGAGGACCAAGAATTCTCGGACGAGGAACAATATGTCGATGAGGATTAAAAAGTTAGTTTTTTAAAGCATTCTCGTTTTATAGCTAGTTTATTATATGTTTCAATCTAAATGTGTATTATATTATGCAGATGGCAGGCAAGGGTCAAGGTAACAATGACCCTACTAGTTCTCGGGGTCGAGAAAAGGGTAGGAAGGGAAAGAGGAGGTAAAAAAATAATAGTCCCTCTTGTCCACCCTTTTCAGAGATGCCTATGTCTTATCCTCCACCACACGGCTATACTAAGCTGCCACAGCATCACCAGCCGTACACCTTCATTCAGACACCAGGTCTTACATCACAGGGCCATAAGATTATACGTCTGACATACAGTTCAGCTGCCTCACAGCCATCTGCATCGCAACCATCTACATCACATCCATATGGATCACATCCCTACATATCACAGGCACATAGATCGCATCTATCCATGTCACATCCACTCGGGTCACAGCCATCAGTATCACATCCACTTGGGTCGCATCCAGCTATGTCGCAATCATAGGGATTGCAACCATCTTCATCATCGACTCCATCTATTGCAGGCCTTCGCCTGCGAGGTAGTAGCTCTGACCCGCCTACACCGTCTTCACATGCCTCTGATACACATGCTTCGGATGGTGATGATGAGGTAGTGCATTATGATCGATATGGCAGGATCATCATAGTCCCTGAGGGTAATGGGTAAGTGTTATTCATTATTTTTGCGTCTATTGATTTGTAACATTTTTACTAAGATATTAATATATTTTTATTGTTAAATTGCAGGTTCATGCCGGGTAATAAAACTACGAAGATAATCACCAATGCCATCAGAAAGCTTTATGATGGCCCTTATGCGACTTGGACTGATTGTCCATTCTCGCTGAAGGAGCAAATTTTCAATCAATTTAAGGTATAAATGTTCTTTTAAACAGTTTAATAATTTATATTTATGATGTTTCCATCTAATATTTAACTTTTGAAATACAGAGCAAGTGTATATGGGAAGACCGCTATAGCGCGAAAGTGACTGCAAATTTTCATCATAAAGCTCGCAAGAGATTGGCGGATGCTTTCTCGGATGCTAGAAAGAAGAACAAGAGGCCTGGCTGATTACTTGAGAATTTATGGAATGATTTGCAGAGGCAATGGCTTACCGCAAAGTTCTTAGAGAGGAGCGAAAAAGGAAAGAAAGCTCGCGCATCCGAGAAGGGAGGCTCCTTGCACACTGGAGGTGCGATCAGCCTAGGGACAATAAAAAGAAGATTGGTACGTAATTGCTTAAATTATTTTACTTTTCTAAGTATATCTATTCTGTTTATTAACTAAATTAATTTATTTTCAGGAAAAGAAGTATGGGTATCCAATGAGTCATGATGAGCTATTCTAGGAGATGCATATTGTGAAGAAGAAGAAGAAGAAGAAAAAGAAAGAGGGGGATCAAGATAGGTGGGTCGAGGATCGGGCCTCGACTGCATATGTAAGCTTTCAATTTTCTTTAAGTATTATAATTTACTTTTATAAAATTTTTGAAATACTGATTTAATTTAAAATAATATAGGGTCCCTACCAAAGTAACGTGGAGGAATTCATCTGTAGTCATCCAGTTGGTGAATCGGGTGTGCTAACCCAACCTTCGGATGAGAATGCTGAAAGAATATGGTTGGAGTCTGTTGGCGGTCCAAAATGGGGGAAGGTATACGGGCTTCCTACTAAAAACTTCCATCGCTATAAGTGTGGAATGCGAGGAATAGGGACTTCCTCACAAGGCGAACAACTTAATAGGGAGAGCCTCTCCGCTATGCGGGAGACAGTGACAAAGCTCACATCCGAGCTAGAAGCGGCCAAGGAAAGAGAAAGGCTTAGAGATGCTCAATTCCTTGGTATGCAAGCTCAGATCAGAACTCTCCTATCTAGTGGAGCTTTTCCGTTGCCCCGATCTAGTGAGTCATCTCCAGAGGGTCGACCTCCACGTGATCCTTCCTCCCGTCCTCCTCGTGATCGTTCTTCCCGTCCTCCACAAGACCGTTCTCTATACCTTCTTGTAAATGAAAGTTCATCAGACGGTGATGATGATGTTGTAAAAAATATCCCTTAACTTTTATATACTTTGAACTAGACAAATAGAACCAGTTTTGAACTAGTTGTAATTAGTTTTAACTTGGTTTTGGATTTTTATGTTCAATTGAACTTTAATTTGTTAGTTTTGAAGTATTTATTGAATGTTTTGATTGTTGTTGTTGTTGTTGTGTTATTATTATTGTTGTTGTTGTTGTTGTTGTTGTGTTGTTGTTGTTGTTGTTGTTATTAGGTATATTGATATGCTGACATGTGGTGTACCTGCTAAAACAGGCATTTTATGCCAAAATTAAACCTAGAAAAACCGACCAAAGTTAGTCGGTTAATGAACATTGAATTCCCAGAATTCAACATTACCGACCAACTTTGGTCGGTATTTTACCTGCACTGTTTAGGTTACCGACTATAGTTGGTCGATAATGTTTAATTTTAATTATTTTAAAAATATATATATTTAGTTAAACCGATCAACTTTGGTCGGTAAAATTAAATTAATAAAATATATTTCCGACCAAAGTTGGTCGATAAGTACTTAAACTTGTCAGATGGTCGTTTTAAGCTACCGACCAAAGTTGGTTGGTAATTTCCGACCAACTTTGGTCGGTAAGCCATTCCGACCATCAAAACACCGTCCACACCCTAATGGTCGCGTTTTGGCCGGTAATTGGCCATAACCGACCAACTTTGATCGGTTTTTAGCGAATTTCTAATAGTGCTAGCTTTTGGGGTGTGATTCTCTCTAGATTTTATCACAAAAGACACTATATGATATTTCCTTATTTGTTTAAGTTTTAGTGAGTAGAATTACTCATTCACGTGATATTTCAAGATAATAGGTATCTGCTAAAAGAACCGAGAAGCGCTCAAGCTAATCAACATTTCACCGTTATAATTGTTTATAACATATTTTATTGGTTTCAGCATATTTCCCATCTTTTTAGATCACCAAATTATACTTAGGTATCAATTATAAACAATTTGATCGCATAAATTTGTTCTCATTTTAAGGCCTAAGCGTTAAACTGAAACTCAGAGCATAATATGTACTCCTATCAACTTCTTTTTTCCATCAATTAGTGCAAATTTCCTCCATGTTCTCAAAACGCAAAATAGTGCAAACAATTCCAGCAATTTCATCAGTAGACATTTAATGCCACGCAGAATAGTCGCTGCACGCGCTGGACAACCGAGAGCGCGTGATTAAAATCCACATAATATTGAAATATTCTAATCTAACAAGGTCAACCAGTGGTCAGTCCCAAGTCTAACAGGCCGAGATTTGCAATCAAATCTCAAAACCAGCTAATTCCATTAATTAAAGTATTAAACTCCGATTATTAAGTACTAATTTCAAACTCAAAAACAAATCTTTAAACCCATTAATTTAATCAAACTTGAGATTCAAAAAACCTCTACAAGAAGCATCCATGCTTCTTCTTCTACTTCTACTTCCATTTCTTGTTCTTTCTTACTGCTAAAACTCCCCTTATTTGCCAGTGATAGCCAATTGTTTTATATCATTTTCTTGAGATCTTCAACTTTAGCTTTAAGAAGCTGCCTCTCTATTTCACCACCCATTGGCCCCCTTTTTTAGTGTCTTAAATTTTTCATTCAATATTTACACTGTTATCAATCAGTAAAAGCTGCAAAATGCTACAGCTTTCTGAATGAGCTTTCTGTGTCTCTCACAAAACTTGCATTCTGTCCGTTCTAATTCAATGCTCTCTCTCTCTTTCTGATATTATTTCAAATTTCGGCTCTTCAAGTTGTTCGTTAAAGTTTGAAAAAAAGTTCTAGTGTTTTACTTTAGTACTGTTTGATTATGGATTCGAAATTGATGAAACCATTACCAAAACAATTGATGCTGAAAGATTACCTGTTAGATGACTTGAGTTCATGCTCATCGAGCGGTTTCCGATCATATCCTCGCTGGCAATGTTGCACTACGGTTCGATTTCTTCTCGAAATCGACTTGAAGAACAAGTATCAACCAGCACCGCCGCCGCCGTACATGAAAAGTGCTAAATCATTACTCAAAAGCCGGCCAAAACCAACGCCATCGTCGGCGACGGTTTCTGCATTTCAGAAAGCGTCTGTAGCGGTGATCAACGCCGTGAAACACCTCCCTTTTGCCGGAGTGAGGTCTCCTCTGTCTTCTTCGCCGTCGAAGAAGAAGAAGAAGCCGATGATGAAGACAATTTTTCCGAGGAGTTTGTCTCGGAAGCTGAAAAGAAGCTTCTGGAAGAGAGGCGATCACAAGGAGATCTACTGGTGGACGTCATTCAACCGGTTGGATAAGGAAGAACTAAAACCGCCGGTTTTTTCTCCGGTTTTAACTGCCATAACCGCCGGCGATTCAAATAGCTCAATGAGTGTGAGTGTGAGTGAAAGTAAGAATAAAAGTAACAGTAACAGCTGGTCAGATAGTGATTTCACAGCTTCAAGTGATAATAATTCACTGCAAACTTCAAGTGGTAATTCGGAGGTTAATTCGACGGAGACTGAAAACAACGTCGTAGCTTCGAAGAGCTTAGGAACGGAGAAGGTGATCAACAGCAAAAAAGTTGGCGCAACTACCGGTGATGATTCACCAGACTCAACTGTAAGCAGTCACGGTAGCATTACCAACTCTCCTAGCAAAAAGGTTAGCTTTATTTTTTTCCTAACATTTCTTTTTAATTTTTGTCTTATTTTTCTCTAATTTCATGTTTTCTATTCTTTTATTTCAAGGAGTATCATATTACTTGCATTATCAGTTACAACGATATATTTTTACGTAATTGATTTTGTGATACGGGAACTTAAATTGTGAAATTATGACTTTTCTGTTCACGACTTTTAAAGCACAGTAAAGCATATTACTTGCATTATCTATTCGAAAAGAACGGCAAAGCACGAGAAGAAGAAGCTATTGTGAATGAAAATATTATCATCAATATTTTACCCATATATTTTTTAGCAGAAGAAAATTTTCTTTTACATAGTAAGTTTGCCAGGTTCAAGTTTGAATTTACATAGTAGCGGTATAGTAAGTTTGCCAGGTTCAAGTTTGAATTTACATAGTAGCGGTAAGAACATTGTTTTAAAATTTTGAACATGATGAGTAATTAAAATATTAGACACTTTGTAATTATGAGGGGGTGTAATAGTTTGTTGAGTTTAGAAAAGTTAAAATAAAGTTGTATTCTCAAGGTATAATTAAAGCGTGGTGAATTCAAAATTTTGAAATATAGTAAAAAAAATTGGGGTGTAAGAAATTTGAATTACATTTTAAAAAAGGAGAATTTTCTAGAGAAATGAATTTTCACAGCGATATGGTAGGAGCAAATATAGGTGGAACTACTGGGGGTAGCCCTGGAGAGTACACGTGCGGGGTATTTCAGGGTTGAATTGCATGCTTCTCGACACTGACAACAAATTTACAGTTGGATGATCAAACGGCGCAGATCCCGCTACGTTGTTGTCACTTTGCGGGATCTACGGCTATCTATGTAGACTATTAACTTTGTGGAAGTCGAGACAGCGGATTACTACATTTTTTATTTCCTACATAAAACCAGGTATGAAGTGTCATTTTCTTATTCTCTGATTTAGTAGGACTGTAGGGGTAGTTAGTTTCGGTCATATATTATACTAGTATACAATAATTATATTATTATATACGGAAAATGGTCAAAAATGCCCTCCGTTTGTTTTTGGTACCAAAAATATCCTTGCCGTCTATATTTTGGATTACAAATGTCCTTAAACCGTTAGTCTTGCCATTGAAGGTGACATGACAGTTCAACTGTGTTAGATTTGCTTACATGGCCATCCACCTAAGCAATCCAACATGACAAAATTATTTTTTTGGAAAAATTATTTTTTCGAATTTTAAAAAAAATACAAAATCAACACTTATTCCGAAAAAAGTATAAAAAATTCCGGAAAAAATATTTTCCGAAAAAATAATTTTTCAAAAATTTTATACTTTTATCGGAATAAGTGTTGATTTTGTATTTTTTTTTAAAATTCGGAAAAAATAATTTTTTCGAAATTTTTTTATTTTTTTCGGAATAAGTGTTGATTTTGTATTTAATAAAAATTTCTGAAATAAATAATTTTTCCGAATTTTTTTACTTTTTTCTGAATAAGTGTTGATTTTGTATTTTTTTTAAAATCCAGAAAAATAAATTTTCCGAAAGAGTAATTTTGCCATGTTGGATTGCTTAGGTGGATGTCCATGTAAGCAAGTCTAACCAAGTTGGACTGCCATGTCACCTTCAAGGGCAAGACTAACGGATTAAGGGCATTTGTGGTCCAAAATATAGACGGCAGGGATATTTTTGGTACCAAAAACAAACTGAGGACATTTTTGAGCTATTTCAAATAGTTCAAGGGCATTTTTGGCCCTGAACCAATATATATATCTAGTGACTCATATGCAAACTCTCCTTTACAAGAAGATTTTTTTTAAAAAAAATTCCCTCCCAAATTAGGAGAATATATAGTGTTTCCACACTTCCCCTCAAGCGTGACTCGAACCCAGGACCTAACAGTCATGAGTGAAGGTGCTTTACTAAATGATGGAGTACGTACAACGTAGTAGTCAAGAGATTACAATTTTTTGTAGTATTAAGAGTTCGAGTGATTTAATTAAATCCTAATTAATTCATCAATAAAAACTACTTAGATTGTTTGTGTATATAAAAATCTCTTTAATTTTTGTGAATAATAATATTGTAGGGTCCTTTATTTTATTTTTTATTTGTAGCAAGCTAAAATATGAGAAGATGTGATTTCTATCACATTGAACTTGTGTCGGTCGTGTGTAGGGTATGTTTTAAAAAACTTGCATATCCTTGCGCGTAAAAGGAAAGAGGAAAAAGGTGATAGATAGTTTGGTTTGTTTGGACGTATAACTGCTACAAACATTAATATTTATTAGCATGTGGGAACATTAATATTTCCATTTCACCGTCTATCTTTACGCTAGGTAGCTCAAATATTGGTTATGTGCTTTTCCTTATAATAAGAACTTCTATAAACGATATCATATTAGTTGGGACTCAATATAAAATAACGTTTTAGTAACACTAAATGATGTGGTGAAGTGGATGAGACTGTTGCTCTCTTAATTAGAGGTCTCGGGTTCGAATTATGAGTACGGAAAAATTATGATAGGGAGCGCTACCCCTCGAATGAGGCCCTACACGGCGCAAATCCGAATATAGTCATGCTCCAATACGAGTACCGAACACCGATAGAGAAACCAAAAAAAAACATTTTAGTTAGGGATTTGAAAATAATATAAATATGGGTAGACACAAGTCACATACTTTGTCTAGTAGTGAAGTTGACTTATGACGAATTCGAAATTGTCTTAGGAGTTTGTGTCCATTTGCTTACGGTAGAAACATCCCTGGAGAATAGTTGACTTCCTAATAACAAAGCTTGACCACATCTTTCCTATGTGCACTATTTATTTACACCCTTTTCAAGATATTACTCAGGAGATTGGGAACTTTTTAAATCTCAGACACCAAAATTTTAATCTATTTTAAAGTACTACTAATATTAATTATATTCTGGAAAAAAAATATACACTCCGATGCATAAAATATTTTGTGTTTACGTAAGGTTCGAAAAAGGGCTACATCCTTGGGGATATAATCTAGACAGTGTATTCTAATACAAGCATTAGTAGCCTGCTTTCACGGCTCGAATCTGTGAAAATAGATTTTTTTTTTTTTTTTTTTAGAAAGTGAGATTTCCCCAGTCACGCATTCTCACTGATGCCAGACAGTCCCATTGAAGTGGAACTATCAAAATTCAAGTGTCTGAACTCTATTGACACAACATTTATGTAATTTATTGACATTATATCTAAGGGTAGGGGGCCATACGGGTTAGTCTTGCCTGGAGAACAACTGAACAAAATCAATAATAAGAGATATGCTGGATCTGTAGCCCCCTACTTGTTTGATCATTTCTTTTTATTTTATCTTCCATTGTTTTATAACTAAAAAAATGTAGCTATAGTACTCCCTCCGTTCAAATTTATGTGAAAGCGTTTAGATTTCAAGAGTCAAATGAATTATTATTTTGACCCCGATATTTTTTCATATACCTTTTAAATATTTTAAATTATTTATTATTGTAACTTATAGTAGTATTTTTTTACGTAGTTTTCAAATATGTAATTTTTATTTCAAAAAACAAAAAATATCAAAATGCATGTCAAAATTAAGAAATTGAATCTTGAAAACGAAAAGTATCACGTAACTTGAGACAAATGGAGTAATATTTTTCGCATTCAATATTTGATATTGTACACGTTTAATGTTCAAAATAATCCTCAAAGATTTCTTAATTGTCATTGTTATGTGCAGAAACATTGGCCAAATGAAGAAAAAGAACAGTGTAGTCCAGTGTCTATACTGGATTGTCCATTTGGTGATGAAGACGAGGTCTCGTCACCTTTCCAGCATAGATTAGCTCGTGTGGAAGGTAAATCCCTAATCAATTTGTGTTACAGAATAATGCAAAATTTATTCCCTTCTAACAGAAAATCTTAAATATTTTTGTAACAGGAACTACCAAAAAACTCATGAAGAAAATCCAAAGGTTCGAGTGTCTCACTCAACTGGAACCACTAAACTTAGAGAAACGAATTGTATCCTCAGAATCAGAGAGTGAATCCCCACTCACAAATACCTCAGAAACTGAAGTTGAGGAACAAGAAAAAGAAGAGGACAAACAGACAGTTGAAAGCAGAGCATTAGATTTGGTTCAAGAATTGAAAGCCTCATTGCCATCTTATAACATGAAACTAAAGGCAGAGGAATTACTGTTGGATTTCTTTAAAGGGAGAATTCTCAATGCCAGTGAACATTCAGAAGAGCTAACAAAAGGTGATGCACTCAATAACAAGCTGTTGCAAGTAGCAAAAGATTGGATAAATGGGAAACCAATTGAGGTACTGTTAGATTGGAAGGTGCGAGAAAACAGGATGGCTTATATTCGGGACATTGAAAGCCGAGGCGAGTGGAAGAACACAGATTTAGAGAAGCAAGAAGTGATTTTGGAGTTGGAAATTGAAGTCTTTGCATCTTTGATGAATGAGCTCTTGCTTGATATCATCTTCAGCTAGCAAATCTTTAGGTGCAGTGCAGTAGAATGGTAATAACATAACATAGTTAACAGGAGAGTTAGGGGAAATATAGAAGCATATGCTCAATTTTCTTGGAGGGAAGCCTTGATTTAACTGGTAAAATTATTGCCATGTGACCAGAAGGTCGCAGGTTTGAGCCGTGGAAACAGCATCTTGCAAAAACGCAGGGTAAGACTGCGTACAATAGACCCTTGTGGTCTGGCTCTTCCCTGGATCCCGCGCATAGCGGGAGCTTAATACACGCCTTTTATGCTCATTTCTAAAGGTTGTTTTTGTCATTCAGTTGCCGGCAGAAAATGGCTAGCCAGAATGACTGAGACCACCTTGAGAAATGGGCTACATGAGTTTTGAATTGGAGCTGTTAGTGTTGAACTCATTCTTTTCTTTCTCTTCCTTAGAGAAAGAAGGGATGGTGAAATGTTGAATTAGAAGAGAACTTTTGTTGTACTTTCTGGATCAAGTTATGCTAAATTCTAGTTGATCATTGTTAGTATCTAATGTCTTTCTTCATCCAATAATCTTAACAGATGGTGGAAGTTAACAATCTCATTTGCATGCAAAAATAAGAATGTTAGATAGGAAATAACATATTAATGTATCTAAGATCTTTCTTTGCTCATTACTTCCACCAACTATTTAGATGAAATAATATGGTACTCCATCTAAAGTCCAAACTAATCAATGTGTACGACCACAGAGAACAATTAACTTAAATAGTCATCTACCCAAGCGCTTAAACTTAAAATAGCCGGTTGATGTATTATATATTTATGATTTATGTATAATGATGCCTAATTATTGTATAATCTATGTATACTGAATAGAAAAAATAAACATTAAATTCGACCGCTATTTATGTAGAGGTTTGCGACCTTCTCTTGTTACAATAATCCAAGTAACCCTTCAACAAACAACATATTATTGTATTACAACACGCATTGCCTCCAATCGCACCAAATTGTGTGCCTTTATTTTTCAAGAGAAGTGAAAGTTAAATCCAAAAATGAATCTAACTCAACTAAGACTAATCAACTCGTGAAAACTCTATGATACATCGCTCGTCTAGTTTGGACTAATGAACACTTTATTTTAAATTAAATATTCCAACAAAACAATTTGACTTCCCTACATAAGAAACACAAAAAAACAAATGGAAGCAAGCATCAATTATTGTCAAATTTCTGCAACCCCCCCCCCCCCCAACACACACACACAACACAATTATTCCAGCTTCTTAAGTAAATATAAATTTTTTAACTTAGGGATCGTTTGGTTAATAGCCTGGAATAATTAATCCCAATTTGGATAAGGGGGGTCAGAAGTACTGTATATTGAAATGTAAGGGTCTTTTTGTATCAAGTGAAAAGGGAAGGGAGGAAAAGTGTATTTGACCTTTCTTTTGAATTTGGTTTCCACTGACATAGGTCTACAATTTAAAAGCAAATGCAGATTGTAGACGTGCAACAGAAGATGTGTAAATTTTCCTTTTTGCTATGAATGTCCCTAATATTTGTTAGATTCTTAGATTGCATACTACGAATGACTTTTGGCTCTTAAGCTTCAGATAGTGGCAAAGTGCAAATTAACTAAGGATCATATTCCCCCTTCCTAATTCTTCTAATCTTTTTAAGTTATACTTACTTAGAACTTGCAAATTACCCAACTTAAGCTGATGCCTAACCTCAGACATATTTTAATTTTATACAGTTTTATTAATAGTGCATGATACTAAAATAAGATGGAGAGTTCAGATATCTTGCATTGCTTCCGAAGTAAGATGAACAGATAATTGCTAGCTACCCATTTTTCCTTCCTTTCTTTTGATTTTTACACTTTCTGGACATGTAAATAAAAGTCATGAAAAGTCACTATTGATCGAAAAATTATACTGAGTATATAGAATATTATATTATGTATATAAATCAAAAATTATTTGTTATAAATATATATTAAATTTTAAACATCCTTTGCAGCATTCTTGGTTCGCCATAAATTGCAACATAACATATTTGAAAATGGTGTATTAGTGGCAGAGGCGGAGTCAGGATTTGAAACTTATGGGTTCAGAATTCTAAATCTTTTAAGTTACTGGGGTCTAAATTGAATAATTGTTAAAGTCATTAAGAGAATGAAGGGAAGAAGCCCAAAGCTACCAGCCCATAGTTAAACCGTACAGTTATTTATTAAACTGATCCGACCCGATTCATTTGTAAATAATATAAATAGAACATTTCTCATTATTTTGTACAGACTGAATTTCATTCTTTTCGGATAATAAAGCATTTTCCTTTACTCTCGTTTCTCTCAGCTCATAGAAGCTTCTAGGTTTCCTTTTCTAAGCTTGTGCATTGTGAAGAATCTGTAAGTGTTCATGGTATCAGAGCCAAGAATGACGTAGCTCACGTGTTTTCCGGTGGATCGATGTTACTCCTATATGTTTCTAAAGTTTTTGTCTTTCGACGACGGTGTTGTGCTGATTCAGTGTGCTTTTCCGGTGAAGCTCGGAGGCGGAGGTTTTTATCTTGCCATTGAAGGTTATTGCTTTCCAATTTCACGGAAAATTGGTAATTTTCTTCCGATTAGAACTGTGTTCGAGTGATTTCTGGTTTGGTGAATTTCTGAACCCTAATTTTCTCAAAGTATGTTTTGCTATGGCTCCTAATATTGATCCTTCAAATGTTACTACTACTACTTCATCTAGTATGTCTTCTAGTACTGTTGAGCCGTCACATCCTGTGTACCTATATTCTTCTGATTTCCCTGATACAGTTTTAGTTACGAAGTGTTTTAATGGGACGGGGTATGGAGGATGGAGACGAAGTATGCTAATTGGTTTGTCATGTAAAAACAAGTTAGGAATTATAAATGGAACCATCCCTAAACCTAGAGCAAATTCTGTTCTATTTGAACCATGGGTTCGTTGTAACGATATGGTTACTGTTTGGATATCAAATAGCCTGGATACAAAAATTAGAGAGAGAGTCTGCACAAAAGCTATGGCAAGAGATTGAGCAGTGTTATGGCAAGGCAAATGGTACTAAGGTGTTTCAAATTAGAAAGGATCTTGCATCCATCTCCCAAAGGTCCTCTGGCATTGCATCTTATTTTAACCGTATTAAAAAACTCAGGGATGAATTAGCATACTCTATTTTATATCTAGACTGCACTTGTGGGTGTAAGGAAGCATTTCAAAATATAGAAGAACAGAAGTGTCACGCCCCAAACCTGGGGAGGCGTGGCTGGCACCCGGTGCCGAGCTGGCCCGAGCGAACCACTCTGTAACTCATGATCAATCGACCAAAATTAAAACATACATAGGTCGAATTGGCTGAACTCATTCCTTTTGTAACTATCATGGGCCAACATGGCCACAACTCATAATGTATAACTATAAGTGGGTAACACTTAATATATAACTATAAGTGGGTAACACTGTATCACTGAACCATTTTTCTTAAAACATGAATACATATGGGTCGTCAAGGCCTCTGACATACTGTACAAAATGAACTCCTATCTATAAAGCCTCTAAGATTATTTGACATCAAATGGGATAGGGTACCGGCCTACCCATAAGTCTGTAGCAAAATTCTGACACGATGACTCATAGACTCGGATGCACTCCGAATGAGGTGGAGTCTTACCGATCCTTCGTTGAATGCCAATCTCGTCTACTATGAGGGCTCGTCAAACTGATTATTTATACATGCAGGCATGAATGCAGCGTCCCCAACAAAAGGACGTCAGTACAAATAATGTACTAAGTATGTAAAACAGAACTGAAACATAACAATAAGTCAACATTAATTAAAGACATATAAGAATCAACCTGAATCTCTGAAGTGCCACCATATATACATACTTATCATACTTATATATATAATGAGTCTCTTTGAGACTGTTTCTATTATCCATATCGTATGATGCATGACTGCCCAACTGATCAGTGGTAACTGTCCGACCGTCCGTAACGCGGTGGTAAATACATGACTGGCCGTAGCTCGGTGGTAAATATGTAACTGCCCAACCGGCCGTAACTCGATGGTAAATGCATGATTGTCCGACCGGTCGTAGCTTGGTGGTAAATGAATATGCATATCTGCCCAACCGGCGGTAAATAATGATACATAACTGCCCAACCGGTGGTAAATGATGATACATAGCTGCCCAACTGGTGGTAAACGATGATACATAGCTGCCCAACCGGTGGTAACTGCCCGATCGGCCGTAGCACGGTGGTAAATGCATGAAGATGCATGTATCACTATATTAAAAACATTAACATCTTTATCAAATACCTCAATAGGGAACTAGATACATATTTAGACATGCTTGAATATCACTTTACGGGAATGAATAACATAGACATCCTTAACTGCTAAGAGTAGAACCACTTATGGAATAGCATTACGTTTAAGTATCGTTACTTGGATCATGCCAAAAGAAAAAAGGGATAGCCTTAACATACTTGGAGTAGGAGGAAAATCCGTATGATATTTTTGAAAGAGGTTACACCATACTCCCTTATAATCACAAAATCGCACATTGCTTTGAATTGTTGAAGATCTTATCTTGCTCATGTGACTTACGTTAATAACACAAACAAAACCAAGCTGGTGTGACAAGCAGAAGAAGACGGAATTGCGTAGCAAGTACACCAAAAGTAGAGGAGCACTATATGAGTTTGAGCACTTATCAGATGCCAATAACAATAAGCGATCTCATCAGTTGTATCATCGATGAACATAAGCATCTGACTTGAACTAAAAATGGCAGCAGAATACACTATGCACAGTCGTGAAAAGAATTTAACTTAGTTGAGAACTTCCATATAACACCAGTTTTGATAAAAGCTTAAGAGAGATGGAAATATTCAATACCTATAGTCAAAGACCTGGGAACTTGCCCTTACATCCTTCATAACTGACACCATACTTCCAATGAATATTAATATATGACTCTTACTTTATTAAATGGAATGACTAAGACTTTGCCACATACTAATATGAACTTTAAGAGTCATCTTAACTAATCTTATATGGCTGCCACGTTAATCTTTATCCCAAAGACCTTAATTAATTAGTTAATCTTTCACCAAATATCATTAATTACCCCAATTATCTATATAATTAAGAATTATCTCAAATTATTTAAAATTTTACTTATTTTTTATATACTTTATAAATCATACTATCATGGTCATATGGTACTATATAAATAAATACATACACTATTATTTCATTAAAATATCCATGCAAAAATACATATATTTTCTCAACTTATAATTTTCTTAATCTCATATAAAGAGTAAAATTTTCGTACACTTAATTCTTAAAATGGTAAAAAGATAACTTTATTTTCTTGTGAGAAAATAATTTCTATCTTTACAATAAAGAAAATCTCATAAACTTTCTCATATTATGTGTGTAATTGAAAGTAGTAATATTAATAACTATATAAAATTATATTTTTCAAACTGTTTTACAAAAATACTCCACTCAAAATACTATATCAAATGTATATAACGGTATCAAGGTTGTTAAAATTATGGGGTCTTATAGTCACAAATCTTCTATAATCTTATTAATTGTGTTAATCCCTTCAAGCTCATATGGATTACTACAACTTATCCTAATATTAAAGTACGGGGTGTAACAAGAAGGTTCACCAGTTCCTAATGGGGTTAAATGAGACTTATACTGGAGTTAGAAGAAATATCTTGCTCATGAAGCCCTTGCCTGATATTGATGGTGTATATGCAATGCTTATAGAAAATGAGAGTCAGGTTGAGAGTCAGCCTTCCAATCCAGCTTTTGTTTCAGACTCTGCTTCTTTTGCTACTGGAGTTCAGAAGCCCTTCAGCTCTACTTACAATTTAGAGGCTACTACTCAGAAGCCTTTCAATTCAAGGGTAAATTTTGAATCCACAAAGAGGGGCAACTCCAATTTGGTGTGTAGATACTGTAAGAAACCAGGACATCTCATTGATAAAAGTTACAAACTATGGGTATCCCTCTGGATTTGGAGCTAAATTCAAGAGGTGTGCAGCTTATGCTCATGTGTCATACTCAACCAACATGGGGCAGCCTGATAATTCTAGTTCTAAAGGATCTAAAGCAATCCCACTTGACATTGGAGGGAATATTTTGACAAAGGAGCTGTATGATCAGCTGCTAACTCTACTTCAACAATTCAAGTTCTCATCCACTACTCAGGATACTACGTCTGTTTCAGCTAACTTTGCAAGTTTGATAGCTAATACTGTTGTTGATAATTGTGGTTTTCATACTTGCAATTTGTCTAGAGTAGAAGACAATTTTTGGATTATAGACTCAGGTGCAACTAATCATATGACTCCTCACGCAATATTACTCACTGATATTAAACCTCTGCCCTTACCCTATCTTGTAACACTCCCTAATGGTTATAAGGTTAAAGTAACCTGTACTGGTACTCTTTTCCTTTTTGCCACCATGTTTCTTCCTGATGTCTTACTTGTTCCCTCCTTTCACTATAATCTCATTTATTTTTATCAGTTGTCGGTACAACTTAGATGTAATGCTTTCTTTACTCATTATGCTTGTGCTCTACTGCAGGGCCCTTTTCTGAAGAAGTCACTGGTTCTTGGTAAGCTTCAGAAGGGGCTATACATTCTTCAGCCAGTTGACCTTAGTAATTATGATTCTTTCACTTCTTTTCTTGTAAATACCATGACTGCCAACATTAATGAAATGAATATGAGCAGTTTTAATCATTGTCTTCCTGTGTTCGGTCGAACCCGTAAGTTATACTCTCCATCCGCCCTTGTGTATTACGACCTTTAAAATGAATAACAGGAAAACACACCTTAATAAGATGAACAATTACTTTTATCTTGTAATTCTGTTAAGGATTAGATTAATCTTATATACTGTAATATTTTTGGGTGTTTCACTGTAGTCTATCTCTTCTGACAGCAAAGACTCGGCTAGTTACCAGATATATTTTAATAGCATGTTTAGTCGAGCATTTGAACTCTCTAAAATGAATAACTCTTTTAAATAATAAGCAATTCTAATTTTTCAAGGAATCGGCTAGACGCTCAAAAGTGCTTTTTAAAAAGTTTCTCAACACAAACTATTTTTCTTACAATAATTAAGGCTCTTCTCATACAATCATATAGCTTGACTAGAGATGCTTGAAAATGACAAGAATTGCACTAGTCCTTGCTCAGTGCAAATCTTTAAGTTAACTGCAATTGTTTGGCTAATTAGTTCCTGGAAATTAGAAGTGATTATCCTTCAAAAGAATATAATTATATTGGAGAGTCAAGGTAAATTTTGTAAAACTTGTGGAAAAAGAACTAGTGATTGAACAATAACAGAAATAGTTTTTGAATAAAAAAAAGTAACTCTTCCTAGAAGCAGAAAACTAATTTTTTTTTAGGACAAAATTACTCTTATCAAAAGTCTATATTTGAAAACTCCACTTTAATTATTGTAATTTTAACTCCTAGTTTCGATACATCATATAGCTTGATTAGAGTTGCCTGTAATAGGACTAGAATTGCACAACATTTGTATGGCATTACTAGAATGTGATGTATGTGACCGCTACAAAGCCATGACACACCATACATGGAAAAAATGCCAAAATTTGAATGAAGTAATGCCCCTGAACTTACGCACATTGCTCCCTAGACCCCAAGAAAGAGACATACAAATTCTGCTGATAAAATGAACAAGTTCCAAGTAATAAGACAACCACCGCGACAGAAAATTACTTTAGACATTATGAGTAAGTAATATAATATTGTATGTGACAAGAAAACTTGAGTTATCAACAAAGTTAAAAGATCCAGAATTTAAGCTTTATAGGTTTAATATTTAAGATATTTAACATTGAATTCGTTATATTTTTAAAGTGACGTATTTATATATAATATTTGTTAAAATTATAAGAATTTTTATATATAAATTTGTGTTACACGTCAAAAATAATAAATTCAGATGAATTTAATACCAGATAATGCATCTGTCTTTGGTTAGCAAATGATAAAGTGAGGAACCTAGAATGCATAAACTTGCGATTTTTTTTATATATATTTGATGCTATCGGAAATAGTCTATCTAACACAAAGTAAGGATAAGATGTGCATATATTGCATCCTTTCTAAAACTCACTTGTAAGATCACACTGAATATGTTGTTGTTGTTGTTGTATTTGGTACTCAAAACATTTTGATCCAACTAATTCAACTACATTTCGAGTTGACCTACTAAGAGATAAAAATATTCCCTTCAATTTGTTTTAAGTGCGACCTTTTTATCCTGCCAAAATAAGGGCAAATCTTTAGAGTTACAAGCCTAATAAACATAATATACATAAATTTTATTTTTCCATTATAGTTTAATAGCCGAGTAAATTTTCAGTTAGTTGGTCAGATCATAAAGTAAGGAATTACATTGTATTTTTATTCAAATCGATTAGCAATGGTCAACAAACTACTGAATTCAGTTGGAGGACGTACCCAAATTACTTCCTCAAATTACCAATACGGTGACCAAATGTGAAATGACCTTTTCAATCTGATTTTTCTTTTCTTATTCTAAAGTCCAAAATTGGAGTTATTTTTATTGCTTATATTCTAGTTTTATTAAATTTGTGCTTAAAAGTTCAATACATAGGGAAAATGAAAAAGAAAAACCAAAAGTCAATCTTGTAGCTGACTAAAAAGCCAACCACGGAATAGCCTCACATATTGACAAGCAGAAAAATCAGTTTACCAAATTTTCATTTACTGCTACTCCCTCCCTCCCCAGAAATAAAATGACTAAATTCAAAGTACTAATGTAAATTTAATTTTTTTTAGAAAAAACTTTCGGTATTAGGAACTTGATTAACAGTAACATTGTCTCTGTTAACTCTCATAACAGAGGAGATCAAGTTGCGACGAATTGAAAGTCAACAAGCGTAAAACTAGTCTAGATAAAGGATATCGACAACAAGGAATAATATAGTTGATATCAATTAGTTTTAGGCTTAATAATTATTGTAGTTATTCTCTTAATAAAAAGGCAGTATGGTGCATAAGATATCTCGCGTTCACACAAAGTTCGGGAAAAACCGCATCCCAGTGGATGTGACGTATACAACCTACCATAATGCAAGTATTAGTGATAAAGAAAATTATTTGACTATTCAAAACTATTTATAGGAGTAAATACGATAATATGGTAATAAATAATTCATTTAATACCCACAAAATTATTAACCCCACGAAAATCTAGTAACGCTTCAAAGAGTCCATAGATACAGTCACGTAAACTTTGTTTCAAAAACCTTTCTTCCCATATTTCCTCCCGCTTTTAAGGCCTCAGTTACCAGAATTAAGCCAACTTTTTAAACCCAAAAAAAGGAAAGAGAAAAATATAGAGGTAAATTGTATAACAAGTCTAAGCCAAATTCTTATTCTTTTCTTGTGTTGCGAAGTGAACTGAATCTTTTCACTCTTTTGTTTGTGTGTTGGGTCTGCCTTTTTTTTTAAAAAAAAAATGGAGAGTGAGACCATGCAACTATTGGGCTATTGATTTTTCAAGTTCCATTTTCGTTTTAATTATTTTGTTTGTTAGAGTTTTGAGGGATTTAAGGGAAGAGGAAAGAGATGAAGAATGAGGATCAAGCGAGGTTTTTGTTTGGAATTTCACTAACTGATAGACCCAAATGGCAACAATTCCTCATTTGCTCTTCTGGGTTTTTCTTTGGTTACCTCGTCAATGGCTTATGTGAGGTCTGTTTCATTTTCTCTTCTTTCCTGTTCCAGTCATTATTCTGTGATTTTGCATTAATATATATCTTTTTGTACAAAATTCTTTTGTTCATTATTGGATTACTGTTACATTGAGCTTGAGATTTGTGCAAAAGTTGCTGCTTTCCTTCTGTTCTTGGGACCAGAGGTTTATGAAACTGTGCAAGGCCGAATATTTCACTATGTTTACACCAAACCAAGGAATTTAATCATAGCATTTAAATACTAAAGTGAGAATACATTTGAAATTGTTACATAAATAGTTGGTCAGCTTCAATGTTTACTTTTTCTAACGGTATAAAAAGATTATACATTAATTATATACAATTATACATATATTATACATCTGCTGGCTATTTTTAGTTTAAGAGATTGGGTGGATGGCTATTGGGGTTAATTCTTCAATACATTTCACTCAACCATGGTTAAGTGATAAATGTATGTCTGAAGACAGCGTATCGGATAAGTTTTTACCTAATTATAGAGTTAAGGTAGTGAAATCCTTGCAGATTTAGAGTTTTTACCTAATTATAGAGTTAAGGTAGTGAAATCCTTGCAGATTTAGGGAACAGTAGGACACAGTAGAAGCAAAAGATCCATTTGGGCAATGCGAATTAGTTGGAGTTAAGGCTTAGTTTTGATGCTATATTTATGTTAGGTTCAGTGTAGCTTGGTGTTGATACTATGGTTACAAAATGAATAAATCCTAACCAGTTTGGGATTGAGGTGTAGTTATTCATTTATAGAGGGTACAATAGTAGTATTTTGCACACAGACTTAAAATTCTCGATCTAACTCTAGGTCTAAGTCTGGTTTAATTTGACTCATGTCAGACTTTTAGTTTAGTTCATTTCCACCTTTGCTTGCAAAAAATAGGAGTAAACAAGTTTTACAGTGATAGGCCTAGTTAATCTATTAATGCTAGTGTTTTGGTAAGTTGGAATGGTGCATTTCGTTTCTATGTTTGTGTAGCAAACCAGTAACAGGTTTGACATGGATTTAGGGCCTCTATCAACTCTTTAGTTCTTTTTGAAAATTTTCAATTCTTTGTACTGATTCAGTTTTAAGTCATAATCAGTGTTGCAATGTAAAGTAACTGCTTCAATTTTCTTACTTGCAATTTTTCAGGAGTATGTGTATAATCGACTGGGGTTCAGGTATTACTACTGTATTCCTTCAATTCTAATTATTTTCTCCGCCTTGATCATCACTATAATATTGAAATAAAATTCCTCAGTGACAAGTTTTTTCTCAATCTTTGTTTCAGCTACGGGTGGTATTTTACCTTTGTACAAGGTTTTGTATATCTATTTCTCATACGATTGCAGGGTTTCACCACCAAGCAAATGGTGAACCCGTGGAAAACTTATGTGAAGCTTTCTGCTGTACTCATGGGTTCTCATGGATTAACAAAGGGCTCCTTGGCTTATCTAAACTATCCAGCACAAATCATGTTCAAATCCACTAAGGTATAGTTATACGTTTTCATTACAAATATATGGCTAATAGTAGTGAATGGTACTAGCCTGTCCATCTGGATTGTGGCAATTTTTTTGTGTAGGAAACTTATGATGTCTTAGTGCTTTACATTGGTCTAATTCCCGCTATGCTCATTTTTGGAGTATAGGTACTACCGGTAATGGTAATGGGAGCCTTTATGCCTGGGTGGAGGAGAAAATACCCAGTTCAAGAATATGTCTCGGCCGTGCTTTTAGTTGGGGGCCTAATACTTTTCACATTAGCAGATGCTAATACTTCACCAAACTTCAGTATCATTGGTGTTGTTATGATAACTGGTGCTTTGGTGATGGACTCTTTTTTGGGTAATTATCAAGAAGCAATTTTTACCGTGAATCCTGATACTTCTCAGGTGCTTACTGTTTGTTTCATGTTTATGGTTTCTGCATCACTCATTAAATCACCTGTTGCATGTAAATAATATTTGATTGTCGTATTGAATCTTTTATCAGATGGAGATGCTATACTGCTCAACAGTTGTCGGCGCACCTTTTCTACTTGTGCCCATGATACTAACAGGAGAACTCTTTGCTGCATGGAAATCCTGTTATGAGGTTAAAAAAGAAAATCCCTTGCTGATTCTTTGGATTATACCTTGTTCACTTGTTTCAGTTGTTTCTCCTGAGATATTGAGAATAAGGAATTCAGAAAATACATTCATTTCGAATGGTTTGATATGGAGAAACATCTCACTTGATTGGGCATTCCTCAACAGATTTGCTTAAAAAGAACGAATGTTTTGCCCATCCATTGTGGTCCACTTAAATTAGTTGTTACGATTCTTAAGTCAATACACGATTTTGTTTTTTTTTTGTGTGTGTGATCTCAGTTCATGCTTGATATATTTGTGCAGTCAGAGCAAATCTGAAACAGAATGAGCAACCGTTATCCAAGCATGCGCACTTTCAACTGATCTTTTGTTATTACATTCATTAGATGAAATATGTAGAAATCTGTTACTCAGTTTCAGAAATAACACAGCACTCGAACCTTTATATGGATAATAGTCTAACTTTGAGTGAACTAGTAGAAATTCTTCTCTTCTTTCTGCTACATAGTTATCTTAGACTCACGTTTTTTGTGTAACTTACAGCATCCGTATGTTTATGGTGTCTTGGTATTCGAAGCAATGGCCACATTCATTGGTCAAATTTCGGTTTTATCACTCATTGCTATTTTTGGGGCAGCCACTACTGCTATGGTAAATCTTTTGAGTTTCTAATCCTCTAAATGTGCAGTCTTATTGTTATTCGCTTCTCTGGTGCTAGAGTTAACGTTCAATGATCATTTGGCGTGCTAGAGTTAACATTCAATGATCATTTGGCGTGCTAGAGTTAACGTTCAATGATCATTTGGCGTACAGGTAACCACAGCAAGAAAGGCAGTGACATTGTTGTTGTCATACTTGATATTTACTAAGCCGCTAACTGAACAACATTGCTCTGGATTGCTGTTAATGTCAATGGGAATTGTTTCGCGGCTATTGCCTGACAGTAAACTTTCCCCACAAGCTGTGAAATCTGATAACACAACTAGGCGAAATCATCACAAAGAAGCAAACTTATCATCACAAAATAGTCCAGATGAAGAGAAGAGGCCATTAGTTTGAGCTTCAAATGTAAAAAGAGAGAAAGAAAATAAGTCTTATTTGAAGTAAGTTTATTGGTAGTTGCTGCTAACCACTTCTTTTGTCCTCTATCGTTTTTGTTTACATGAACCTCTTTGCTTTCTTTAGATATATTTGGACTTTATTTTTGTCATAAAAACACAGGAATATAACAAAAGCTCTATGTTTGTCTATATATAAAAAATGGAATATAGTATATTCCTTCTCTTGATCCCCATTTCTTTGGTTGATGTAGACTGGTGTTATTTTGTTCCTTACATTGAGAGAGTGGATTTGATTTTTAGTGCAAAGAATTTGACATAAATATCAGCAGGATAGCAAACTCTGTTCATATTGGATAAGCCAAATAATGTTCTATTTGACAACATTTTCTTTATTTGAACAATTATTAGATGATTTGTAGCTGAATACTGAGAGTACAGTTGCCATTTTCTATGAAAAAAATAAGTTTTCACCATTGGTGCAAAAAAACATTTTTAACTCTTTCATTGTAATTTAATCCGTTTCAGCAAGTTACAATTTTTTTTAGTTACTGGCATACGAATGTAAAATATTTACACTCTCAGATCAAACTTAAACTCGTTTTTTAATTTAATATTTTGCAGTAACAGTATAAAGAAAATACACACTTTAGATAAATAGTTGCATGTCCATACTGACATTAGTGGTTTACATGGACCGGGTTGGTTCGGTTTTTATTAAAACCAAACCAAACTAACTATATCGATTTGGATTGGTTCGGTTTTATCGAATTTTTCGGGGTTTTTTGTTACATGAATAATATGTCAGTCTTACTTTGTTAAATTTTTTATAAGTAATTAAATATATATTTAATTAAAATTAAAAAAATTGACAAATATATGATCTATTAAAATATTTTTATGGGAGAATTTTCTTAGTAGCATATGATAGTTATTTTTTTAGTTATCTGACAATAACTTTTTGTTAATGTACACTTTTAAGGTTAACCGAATTTAATAGTTAAATATTAAAATCAATATGATACCCGAATAATGATATGTTCGATTTAATTTTCAATTATCGAAATACCACTTCAAATTTGAAAAAAGATATAAGAATTTAATAGATCTTGACATATGAACATGGAACAACAAAGAGATTGACGCATTTCAATAACACTTAATAAGAAAGTGATCATACAACACATTATTTAAAGTTAATAAAAATAGAGCACTTCATATTCTATTAAATATTACATCTCATAAGAAAATCCTAAATATTTCTAGACATTTTTTAAAGAAAGTTCTATATAAAATCTTAAACGTATATATAAAAATTATATATTTATGTGTCGAGTTGGTTCGAGTTTTTTACTCAATACCAAACCAAACCAAATCAAACCAAACCTCATCGAATTTTTTAATCGGATTGATTTGACTTTTCGGTTTGGTGCAGTTTTTCGGTTCGGTTTGTATACCCCTGCTGAGCATGAGTTAATAATAACCCGAACAAAGAAATAGAAAAGTAAACAATTTGTTATTGTCGATTTACATAAGATCTTAATTCAATTGAATTTCATGGTTCGAGTAATTCACTCGGTGAACTTCCTGATTTTTAACTTTAATTAAAATATTGTCATCTGATATGTAATCCCCTTCACCTTAACAGTTCATTAGTTTCTTCTCCTATGACATTTATTTTGTCGGTTTCAACAATTTGACGCATTCTTATATTTAACAATTCTTCCATTTTAATACTCATATTTATTCATACTAATATGCTCAACTGTCATGAAAATCACACGATACTTACTTTTGATAAATTAAGTTCATGTGTTAAAAGAGTTTTTTAGAACATAAAAGTGTGTGGTGTAATAATTATTCGATCTATTTCAAAATAATCAACTTTGTTTTTAAGTTTCTAATTTCTTCCCAAAGATATCTCCAGTAACTTTATTTTCTTATTTATCTGTTTTATGGTTTCACTAATAATCTGTCACGATATAAGCTGTGTAAGTTACTCCATATACACTTTTAGTAAGTAATTATTTATTGTCAAGTAATATTTTATAAGCTGGAACCTTCTTCTATTATGAATCGACTTATCTGATTTTTTTTCTCCCGCTTGCGTCTATAAAAGGTATCCTGGTGCACTAAGCTCCCGCTATACGAGGGTTGTGGGGAAGTGTCGGACCACAAGAGTCTATTGTATGCAATCTTACCCTGCATTTCTGTAAAATGTTATTTTCACGGCTCGAACCTGTGACCTCCTGATCACATGTACCAATTACGCCAAGTCTTCCCATTGTCTCACTTGCGTCAATAAATGGGAAAAATTTGAAATTCGGAAAAGAAAATTAAGATAGGTCGCACATATGAGACTGTTAAGTAAACCAAGCCTAATTTCAACATTTAGTACGAACTTGTGCTTTTATCTGCACATAGTACTAGAAAAAAGTGGTACCTTTCAACAATTTTAACAAAAGCCTAGCTCATTTCTAATTAAGCATGTGACCGTACTTTAATTCGCGTTTGGTCAAGTTTCTTTTTGATCAAAAGTTTATTTTTTAGGGCTAAAAGTATAAGGTGTTTATCCTGTTTTTAGAAGGAAAAAAAATATTTTTTTGAGTAGAAAGACAACAGTTTTTAAGAAGTAGAAAAAGTAGATTCTTTCCGACTTGAAAAATATTTTTGAGAAAAATATATTTAGAAGCATTTTTTAAAAGCCTGACCAAACAATAATTGTTATTCAAAAGTATTTTTCAAATTAATTAGCTTAATTCAAACTATTTTCCCATCAAAAATAATTAACACTTTTAAAAATAAGTTGATTTTAGAAGTCTGACAGAGCATGCTTATAATTCATTTGTCTTGGTGTTGCTTACAGTGACGAAGCTAGAAAATATTTCAAGGGTGTTCAAACTTGAACAAAAAAAATAAAAATTGTGGAGAGTGAAGCTCGAACCCACGACCATGAGGCACTCTTGACCACCCTTTGCCACTGAGCTATGATTCTTCATTGTTGTAAGGGTGTTCAATATGTATTACATGCATGTAAATCCAAAATTTTACCTATATACACAGTGTTAATTTTTCAACATTTTCCGACGAAGGGTGGTCAGTTGACCACCCTTGCTACACTGTAGCTTCGCCCCTGGTTGCTTATTGTGCTTCTTATGAAATGCCTTTAGTGTAAACTCTCGTCTTTAGTACTTCCTCCCTTCACTTTTAGTTGTCAAGTATTATAAAAATAAATTTTTATTTTTACTTGTCACTTTTCGCATATCAAGGGAACAAATTTTATTTTTATTTTTCATGTTTTGTCATTAGCATTAATTACTCATTCCAAATTATTTTTCAAACTCATTAAGACAATATATCAATTAATATTGGTATCATGATAAAATATATTTTATTTATTATTGCTTAAAGGGCGTACAAAATCAATAATGCACAAGTAAAAGTTAACGGAAAATATTTTTTTAATTTAAAGTGATTGGCCCCACTAGTATCTTTCGGGTGTGGCTGGGGAATGAGGGGTATGTGAAATTAGAAATTGCTAAAAAGACAATACCACATGTCCCACGTGAAAATTACAGCAGTTTTTAGTGGCCGTTAAATGATTACCAAACAGCTGCACTTAAAAACGTTATAGGGCCGGGCCCCAAACTGGCTATTTTTTATTTTTTTTCCCAAATTCAAATTGAATAACAATAGTGCCCCAAAACCCAATTTCACGGCCCAAATATCCATTTCCCTCTTCCACCCCAGTTCATTCGAAAAAGAAAAACCCTAATTTTTAAAAAAAATTGAGAAACATTTCTCAATAACTAAAATATCTGTGTATTCAGAAATCGATTTTATGTTTGATTTTCTCAAATCATGAAAGGAACTAAACGATTCGCGTCGTCCGATTCCAACTCGTTCACTACCGACTCAGTGAGTTTGTTCTCTGTTATACAAATGCTAAATTCTTAGTTTTCAAGTGTGTAAAGGAGTTTTTTTTTTTTTGGGTTAATATTCTGAGTGCTTGAATTTTTTAGATCTTAGAGTTGTTGATTTAGTTAAATGATGAATTATTTAGTATTGGAATGAACTGGTCGTGAACAAAGTGGAAGGTGTATAGGAATAATCATATAGCCGAGAGTAACTAATTTGGAATGGTGACCCTAGTTGATTGATTGATTAGAGCTGCCCTGTTGTTCTAAATTCTTAATTTTCAACTGTGTAAAGGAGGAAAGTGTGTTAAATTTGTGTAAAGCTAGCATTTTTTGTATTTTCTAAAGGTTTGAGTTTTATGTAGATTTTGTTTTTTATATGACAGTGGTATCAGCGTCAGCTTGCGCACCTTGACTATTCCACTAGGTATTAGGTAATTTTGCCGACCAAGGCCTGGGCATATGGGAATAAATCACTTATAATCTTTTCTTGCTCCTCTGGGATTTGAACCTTAGCCGTCATGGTTTTCCAGCCACTTCATTTACTTGAAATACACATTATTTACTATTGTAATGAATTGACTGAACAGAGCAGAAATACAGATCATTCGTATTGTTCACCCCAATTACTTGGGATTGAGTGGTAGTTGATTGATTTGTTAGAGTTGTTACCATTTGTTTGGATTGGAGAATAAACAAAGTTTTGATTTTACTTCCAAAAGAAATTGTTTACATTCTTGCAATGCATCAAGGGGATATGGTGTTGAACTTTGCATCTTTGGAAATTAGCAAATTGGGGCCATCCTGGTTGTGTATATCTTAAGAGAATCTTTGTGGATAGTTGCGCTGACCCTTTTTTATATCTCTTGTTTTCTGGTTTCAAAGCAGATTCAGGGCAAAAGAATAATGGCGGGATCAATTTTTGATCCACAAAAGGCTGAACAATCCCTGCCGCAAACAATGAAGACTCCGCAGTTAGATATGCAAAGGGCTGAGTCATCTAGACAGCATGTGAGAGCTCTCAATACTCAGTTTGCAAGGTCTCTCATCTTTCTGTTTCAACTACTTTGCTTCTCAAGAAGTAATTTTGTCATGCTCTCTATGGTTATTCTATCTCTCTACATTCTTCCTGCCCCCCCCCCCCCAACAACCAAAAAAAAAAACAGAAGAAGAAAGCAATACCAAAAGTTTAAATAAATAAAACAAAAAGGAAAAGAATGCTTTCACAGAATGGATTGGGGAAAACGGATCTAATTGATGTAATGCTTTCTTTCCCTAGAGTCTTAGTCTATTCCGTTAAAATATGGTAGCAGCATGTCAAGCTATGTTTTTCTTGATGTTTGTTAACTCACTGGTTCTTCTCCTTTATGAGAAAAGTTTTGTTTTCTTTCTTGTTTATCTCCATTCAAGTTGCTTGTCTCATTGGAAGATAAAAAGCTTTCGCAGACATAGATCTGTATTGAACTAGTGGATACTACTGTTTTTTGTGAGCAGTTGGGTCCAAACTCAGTTACAGAACCACCCTGATGAACTTTGGGAAGATGGAGTTCAAGACTACTTAAACCATTCTTCAACTATCAAGGTATCTTCGGCATCTCAGATTTCCACTCTCCAATTTTTTTTTCCAGATAGTTAGTATGAATGTTTCTCCACACACACACACTCCAAAGATACTTTTATAAATTGCTTTGGTTGGGGATGTGTTGCTTATTGTATTTCCCCATATTGATACAATAATGTCTGCTAATTCATTGATGATAGGGTAGGCCAACATATTTCTGCAAGGTTTTGTTGGAAAAGCATAGCATCTACTTGAATACGAAGCATTTTTTTTTAATTTAAAAAAAAACACCTAGAAATTGAGCGTGCATAGAGCTTGATAGCTGTTTCTTCGTTTGCTGGTGATTTTTCAATTGTGGCCATTCAATTGCAGGATAAGTTTAGTGATGTTGTGAATTGGCTAAAAGCTAATTCTTCCAATGGAGAGAATAAATCTGCACTGGGATCCCAAGCTGCTTCGAAGTCCCTAGAGTCAGAAACTAAGGAGAATGATGGTAGATTATCTTTTCTCAAACCTGCTGTTCCTGTGGCTAATTCATCTCCAGGTTTTGGGGCTGTGGCTAATTCATCTCCAAGTTTCGGTAGTCTGGCTAATTCATCTTCAAGTTTTGGTGCATCATGGAGCTCAGGAGGTCTCTTTAACAACAAGTCTCCCTTTTCATTTGGTAAGTCTTCTTTATCCTGGATGCTTTATGTTACTTCTTTTTCTCTCTTTTTTCTTCTTCTGAATAATTCTGGTTTCTTTACTTTGTTACCTTTCTAAATGAAGTGGTTCTGGTATCTTTATTAGTATAACAATGTAGGCACAGATAATAAATGGATTCCCTTTATAGTATTTAGCTTGTTCTTCGAGCAAATTAGCTCATTGCTGTTTCGTAGCTGAAGTTAATTAAAGAAAAATCTGAACTGTGGTGTCATTTCTTATGGAATTTTTAATTTAATACACAGTTGTGACACTTCTCTGTTGTCTGTTTCCTGCAGTAGCTCTATGATAAATGGACCAGTCATTTAGGATATGTTAATCCTCATTACATCTCGGAATGGGCTATTTCTAATATCTTAAATTTTTCTGAAGAGTGAAGTAAGAGATCGAGCTTGCACGTGATGCATTATAACCTAATGCAGCTGTTAAGAAGGGTTGGGATGGACCAATTTATTGTCAATTTACCAAATGTTGTAACCTTTCGAGTTATGAGAACACAAAAACTATATTATTTTGCTTGACCAAAGGTAATCATATTGTGTGGTGGAACATGTAATTGGGGAAAGCAGAAGTGACTGCTTCATCAACTACTTTTATGATTAATTAATTATTTGCAATATTTTAATATATTGTTTTCCACTCAAGTCTTTTCATGCTCATATAACCTTTTTCTGTTGTCAAAATAGCTTTTAATCACATGAAATGGATTTATCTAAATGTATACATGACTGTAGTACTTCAATTTCACTGCTGAACTTGCTAATCCTTTTTAGGACTTCAATCTTCGGTACAAACCCAAAATTCGGTACCTGTGAAAAATGATGCTGCAAACGATGTCCAAGATGCTGGTAAGGTTTGGAGATTTCATGTTTCAGTTGATTTTTTCTAGGTCAAATTATATTATCACTTTATCTCTTGTGTTGCTTGATACTCATTATGTGTTCATTATTTTATTTTGATTATTAAGTCCTCTAGATAATTGTCTCTTTTCCTGTTTGACATATTGTGGTGGTGGGTGGGGATTTTTTTTTTTTGGGGGGGGGGGGGAGGGGGAGGAGAGGGGGGTTGTTGTAAGTAGATTAGTCCTGGTTTTTCTTATCTTTCATCAAATGAGAGTTTCAAATTCACTTTATTGTCATATCATATACAAGACTATTGATGATTTATTAGTCAATTCCTTTACGTTTTGACACAGAGTCATGCGGCCACATGGTTGGTGGAGGTTTAAGTGCCTAATGCTTTGGGAACAGAACATAATGTCGACTAGTGGCAGTGTGGCACTTCTTGAAGAGTTTCTTTGTATTACTCGATTCTCCCCATCTCTAATTAAGGATGACCTGTTATGTTCTTGTTGCACCTATTGGAGCAGCCTAGACAGTAGAAGGGAAATAATTTTAGAACACGAGCTTTGGAGTTGAGACTAGTATCTGTTCTTTGTTGCTCCAATTCAATTAAGTTTCAGAATTTTGTCTCTGCAAGGTCATCTTGATGTAACAGATATTTCTAGCAACTAGAATGAATGGGAGAATAATAT
The DNA here is from genome assembly GCF_000715075.1 of Nicotiana tabacum. NCBI lineage: Eukaryota > Viridiplantae > Streptophyta > Magnoliopsida > Solanales > Solanaceae > Nicotiana > Nicotiana tabacum. Next base: position 129,036,332 of record NC_134102.1, on the reverse strand, counting down.
TGGGCCAGCGCTGATATTTCAGTATTTCTAAGGCTGAAAATAGGTCAATCAGAGACTAACCCAAGTCATACCTAGTAAACCTTTTAAAATGGACTGGGTATTATTTTCCCTTTTCTTATAGCATGGCAAAAGAAGTGCAACAGGAAGAAAAATGAATGCCTTCATATACACAGTCTGGACTCGACTGACCCTGTATAATTTTTGTATAGACTAACGAAGTTGAAGAAACATAATCAAAAGATTGTATCCTGAAAAGTTTTCTGGAGACTATTCTTTTTGTTCTTCCATTATCGGCCTCAGAAGATTGTGAAATTTTTGTTTTTTGTTTGCTCCTTAACTGGTGGAGTTTATTGATTTGCAATGCAGAAGATGAAGTGGAGCAGCCAGGCAGCCCATCTGTGAAGAAGACTGAAGAAAAGGGAGTCACTGTAGTCCATGAAGTCAAATGTAAACTTTATGTGAAGGTAATATAGCAAGTGCTTACTCCTGTTCAGAGAGAAATATATCATGTATAGTTCTTTTTGGTGTTGTAATCATATTACTGGATGGTTACTGCCCATTTTTCAGGTCTTTGAACTTCAGCTATATTTTGTTTGTGATGTACTATCTTTTTTTCCTCCCATTCCAGTTTATGTGAACCTATTTCATTTTTAGTCCGTTTCAAAAAAATGAACCCTTTTTAAATTTGAAAAGAATTTAACTTCAACTTCCCATTTTATCCTTAATAAAAAGCTTTTACGGCCACACAAATGTTATGGTCGATTTAAGACCACAAATTCCAAAAGTTTTCATTTCTTAAACTCCGTGCTCAGTCAAATAGGTTCACATAAATTGAAATGGAGGGAATAATACTTTTGGTTTTTATTTAAACTGCGATTCTCTCATCAATGTTTGTTCGGGGAGTAACCAGGGGCGAAGCTACAGTGTAGCAAGGGTGGTCAACTGACCACCCTTGTCGGAAAATTAACACTGGGTATATAGGTAAAATTTTGGATTTACATGCATGTAATACATATTGAACACCCTTACAACAATGAAGAATCATAGCTCAGTGGCAAAGGGTGGTCAAGAGGGCCTCATGGTCGCGGGTTCGAGTTTCACTCTCCAAAATTTTTATTTTTCTTGTTCAAGTTTGAACACCCTTGAAATATTTTCTAGCTTCGCCACTGGGAGTAACTTATGCATGCCTCATGTTGACAACAATTGACCAATGAAGTGTAGTGGTCAATCGTGTTTGAGGCATGGAATAGCAGATATTCTTTAGCCTTGCCAACATTGTCTATAATACTAGTTACATTGCTCTATGGCATGTGCAGGGGTAGTTTCAGCAAGTGAAGCACACTGAGCTGAGTCACTGAGTCATGTCCACTTAGTTGTATTCTTTTGTGTTTTGCATGTATGATTGCATTTTTTCTTGCATTAGATTGCTTTAAGTTTTGTATAAAAGGGCATTCTTATGCTACAGAAAATGCTTATACAGATTGCTACATTCTCTCACTGTGATCTCATATAACAACCTTTTTTGGATAAGGTTCTCATATTATTATCACCATTTTTTCGTTGTCGTTTAACTTTATTCATTGCAATCAGCCTCTTGTCATCAAGGCACTATAGTTTCATGTTTCTAGTGGATCATCCTATAAGTTTGGCCATGAAGATTCTTTTCGAGATTCAAATTCAAGCTATTGACTTATTTTATATGTATTAAAATTAGGGCAAAGGTCCAAATATGCCCTCATACTATACGAAATTGAGCACATTTGCCATTCGTTAATAGTTTAGCTCAAATATGCCCTTACCGTCACATAGTTGGTCCATATATGCCCTTAGAGTTACACAGTTGGCCCATATATGCCCTTTTCGAAATGGAATTCACCCAAACTAATTAGCTCTTTCTTTAATTGTATTAAAGTGTATTACAAATACTATTTCCTTTTTATTAGTACTTTTTTTCTTTACTTTTCTCTTTTCTTTCATCTTTTTTCTTTTCCTCTTTCTTTCTCCCTTATTCTATTTTCTCCATTACTGATGTCTTCTCCATTTTCATCACCAATTTCACTTGACAAAACTCATAAATTCCAATTACTAAGAAAATTCTCCCATAAGGTAATCAAGTTCCAATTTCACTGGCCTTCTAAATAAATGAAATTAAATTATTTCAAAAATTATGGTTTAAAATTTAAAATAATAAAAACATCTCAACCTTTAACAATACTCAAAAGACCAAAATATTTAAATTGTTTTCAGAAAGATAATTTAATGATTAAAAGCCTAGAGTTCAAGTTGTAGTGTTATAAATTTGAGTTGTTAGTCTTTTTTCAGCTGGACATTTTCTATTTTTTTATTAACTATATATGTAAATTAGGGGTGTACATGGAACGGGTTGGTTCGATTTTTTATCAAAATCAAACCAAACCAATTATATCGGTTTGGATTGTACGGTTTTGTTGGATTTTCGGATTTTTTGTTACATAAATATTATTTCAATCTTACTTTGTTAAATTTTTTAGAACTAAATATATGTTCAGTAAAAATTGAAAAACATATGATATATAAAAATATTCTTATGGGAGAATTTTCTTAGTAATTGGAATTTATGAGTTTTGTCAAGTGAAAATGGAGAAGACATCAGTAATGGAGGAAATAGGATAAGGGAGAAAGGAAAAGATGAAAGAAAAGAGAAAAGTAAAGAAAAAAAGTACTAATAAAAAGGAAATAGTATTTGTAATACACTTTAATACAATTAAAGAAAGAGCTAATTAGTTTGGGTGAATTCCATTTCGAAAAGGGCATATATGGGCCAACTGTGTAACTCTAAGGGCATATATGGACCAACTATGTGACGGTAAGGGCATATTTGAGCTAAACTATTAACGAATGGCAAATGTGCTCAATTTCGTATAGTATGAGGGCATATTTGGACCTTTGCCCTAATTTTAATACATATAAAATAAGTCAATAGCTTGAATTTGAATCTCGAAAAGAATCTTCATGGCCAAACTTATAGGATGATCCACTAGAAACATGAAACTATAGTGCCTTGATGACAAGAGGCTGATTGCAATGAATAAAGTTAAACGACAACGAAAAAATGGTGATAATAATATGAGAACCTTATCCAAAAAAGGTTGTTATATGAGATCACAGTGAGAGAATGTAGCAATCTGTATAAGCATTTTCTGTAGCATAAGAATGCCCTTTTATACAAAACTTAAAGCAATCTAATGCAAAATACAACTAAGTGGACATGACTCAGCTCAGTGTGCTTCACCTGCTGAAATTTGTTGGATTTTCGGATTTTTTGTTACATAAATATTATTTCAATCTTACTTTGTTAAATTTTTTAGAACTAAATATATGTTCAGTAAAAATTGAAAAACATATGATATATAAAAATATTCTTATGGGAGAATTTTCTTAGTAATTGGAATTTATGAGTTTTGTCAAGTGAAAATGGAGAAGACATCAGTAATGGAGGAAATAGGATAAGGGAGAAAAAGAAAAGAGAAAGGTAAAGAAAAATAAGTACTAATAAAAAGGAAATAGTGTTTGTAATACACTTTAATACAATTAACGAAAGAGCTAATTAGTTTGGGTGGATTCTGTTTCGAAAAGGGCATATATGGGCTTACTGTGTAACTCTAAGGGCATATATGGACCAACTATGTGACGGTAAGGGCATATTTGAGCTAAACTATTAACGAAGGGAAAATGTGCTCAATTTCGTATAGTATGAGGGCATATTTGGACCTTTACCGTTAAAATTATGTTGAGTTTGAGTTTTTTTACTAGTATGTTGAATTTGAGTTGTCTAGCTTGATACGTTATAGTTATGACATTTCTTCCTCTCTATTTTTTCCATATGCTCAGTCAACTGATCCAGCGGATAAAGATGAATGGAAAGACAGGGGCACTGGTCAGCTTTCTCTTAAGTGTAAAGAAGGTGTTAGCAAAGGTACCCGGGAATCCAAACCAACTATTGTGATACGAAATGATGTAAGTTCCTACCATTACAAGGAAATAATATCCTTCTATTCTCTAGTAGTTTATTCTGCTTTTTTTTCCCTTTGGATCTTTGAGTAGGAAGGGACGCATATATTTGTCAGTTGAACTACAAAGGCAGAACTGTGAAATGGGAATCACAGTAGCAGTATGTTCAGTTTAACCTTTAGCTTTCCCCTCTCTTCAGAGTTTATTTAATTTTGTTACTAATAACTAAGATAACATTTGCCACCGCCTTAGTGGGCAACTACCGGTACGTTTGCTAGTGGGAGATAGCAGGTATCTAGTGGAATAGTAGGTGCCCACATGCTACCACGGCTCTAAGGGCCGTATGGAATTGGTCAAGAAGACAATTTCTGTTTCTCTCTGACTTGCCACAAAGCAAATAAAAGGAACAAGATTCTTATTTCTCCTACATTTGCCTCCTTTTCTTTACCCTAGTGTCTGAACAGGCCCTGAGTTTAGAATGTGTTTTTTCCATGTCTGAGGGAGAGAATGCTGGATAATTAACTGCTTGCTATTGCACTCTTTGGGAAAGGAGTATTTCAATCTTGCTCTTCAGACAGGAGAACTAGATCACACCTTAACCTTTCTACTAATCGAAAAGAAGATTACACCTAACATTTTTTGGCGTATTTTATACTTGTTGCAGGTTGGAAAGATTTTGCTTAATGCATTGTTATATCCAGGCATTAAAACAAACATGCAGAAGAACTCCATTGTTGCAATATTTCATACCTCGGTAAAATTTCTAAACCACGAATATCCATCTCATTCTTAGAAAATGCTCGCCAATTTGAACAACTCCCTGTAAGTGGAAATTTAACTCACGTGGTTCTTGAAAGCTTAGACAGTTGGGAGAAAAAGACTGTTTCAAGAATGTGCAGTTCAGCTCACTGTAACTACCATTCTTCAAGTTTTTTCCCAATTTACTTAAAACAATAATGCTTAAACTTGAAGAACTTAGTTCTATTTCCAACTGCATTAACTGGTTGCGTGTATGCTTACATTTCTTAGGGTGATGGTGATAATGATGATGCTGTTGTCGCACGGACATTCTTGATAAGAACGAAAACCGGGGAGGATAGAGATAAATTGGCAGCGGTCATCCAGGAATATGCTCCTGCTGCCTGAGGACTATACCTTGGCAGCAATTCTTTTCTGTATCAATACCCACCTCCGGGCTGGACGGATGCTTGGAATGGATCGCTTTACCTCTTCGACAGTTTCTTGGAAGACTCTTGACGGTGTAGCAGTTGAATTATAGCTTAGCTTATTTTGCAGTACAAATGAACTGATCCTGCTGTTGTGAATCCTGTCCCATCGAGAGGCTTTTACACACTGTAATGTATAGAGGAAAGAATTTGAGATGCTAGTGCCCAACAGAAAGAAAAGAAATGTACACATTTCTAATTATTGTTGGAGAAGAGGACCAATTTCATTCAATTTTTCCATCTTTCTGCGCTCGTGTATTTTTCAATAGCTAAATACCATGCTCAATTGCAAAATAGGCTGCTATTGCAAAAATCTATTTGTGACATTTTGGATATTGATTTTATGAACTATGAAGTTTAAATATAGAAAGATTAAGACCTGATTTGATGAATTCAGAAATTTTACACTGTAACAAGCTAACCACAAGGCATAAATACAGATCACTAGTGACAGCAATCTCATAGATGTACTTACTAACAGTTGAACTTGAACTTCCAAGTTGACTGTCAATGTGATTTGCAGCTCTGCTTGGTAACTTGCACCACTGTGCTCTAATTTCTTAGCATAACCAATTTCTTTCTACAAGACTTGTTAACTAGAAAAGAAAAGCATGTCCTACCAAATTTGAACCTTTTTGAATGGGAAAAGGGCCAAATATACCCCTCTGCTTTCATATATTGTCTACATTTAACATTCGTTATACTATGGGGCCAAATTTAATCCTACCGTTATACTATCGGGCCAAATTTAACCCTACCGCTATACTATCGGGCCAAATTTATCCCTACAATCAGCAAACTTTTTAAAATACCCCTTGATCTGTTAAGTAATCCAAAATCTACCAATTTTTTTCTATTAAATCACTTGTTATTCTTCTTGCTCCATTATTTTCAAAAAATACTATTGATGTGAATGCTAAAGTTACTAGACTATACAAATTATTCATAATTTTTTTTAATTACCAATGCACCCATTTCTCTTCTTGTAATAAATAAAATTGGTTTAAAATTTTATTTATTTTTAATCATATACACACCGTAGAATTTACCGGGTCTACTTATTGTGTATTATATGCAGCTGATCATCATTTATGTACATGTATATTCAAATATATTTTGTCATTGTCTGGTTAATATAGAGTACGATCGACTAACTTAAAGTGCACAATGTGTAGACATTTAATTAAAGCAAAGTTGAATTAGACAATGTAAAGTCTCCGAGGAACTTCAACTTCAATCACTAATACTTGCAAAATCTCCATACATTTAGTGCAACGAATTCATTAAAAATGGGATATTATAAATACTTTTAGAATTTAGAAAAGCTACCTAATTTAGATTTTTCAATTTACTATACTTTGTTTATTCGGTTGTATTATTAATATTTGTTTCCTCTAATTCAGAAAGCAGGTAAATGCCAATTATTTCAAAAATAGTGAACCAAGAAGAACAACAAGTAATTTAAATAAAAGGAATTTGGGAGATTTTGGATTACTTAACAGATCAAGGGGTATTTTTAAAAGTTTGCTGATTGTAGGGGTAAATTTGGCCCAATAGTATAACGGGAGGGATAAATTTGGCCTGATCGTATAACGGAGATTAAACATAGACAATATATGAATTATATCATGTGGACATTGATATTCCAAGTTGAAATGGGTGCCATGATCCTCACTTTACAAACGCAAAACACAGAATGCAACCTCCCTAGTTACTCAACCGATCCAGCAATATCGTGACTGTTCTATTTTGGTCCAGATACATCTAAATATAGCAAGCACTGCAAACATTAGGCCCTGTATAACAGTTAGGAATCTTACACGGCTAGGCGACTCTCTTCACTCTCCGGAAGCACAATGTCTAGCCTCATCATAGGCTTATACTTGTGAGGTATTTGAGCACCAGCCTGCATACAAACTTCAACCACAGCTGGAGCCTTCCCATAGAACCTCTTTAGTGCACTCCTCAAAGGGGTTCCTTTTGGATCTCGAACATGCCACACATAATTTGGGGGAAATACCTCATCCACTGTTGCATCTTGCCAGCCATGTTTTCCATCCCTCCATTGGTGTTTAAATTCGCCACAGAGCTTAGCATTGTGACCGCACGGCCCCACATGGACCTCTGAACAGTACCCGCAAGCTTTGACAGTGTACTTCTTCATCAACCTAGTCACCCCCCATTTCACTTTCTCATACGCGTCAATTGTCTCCTGGGCAATACGTGGCACCTCTGACTCCAATGGTGGAGCAAACCGTTCAAAAGACCGATGGGTGTCAAGGTCCATAATTACTGAACTTGTGTCTACAGAGGGTCTATGCTCCTCAACTAATCCACCTATGTCGATCACTTTTTTTCCTATCATTCTGATGGGTTTAGTCCTTCTCCGCGAAGGATATCCCGGCAGATCCACGCCAGCTTGGATGCAAAGTTCTACAACTGCAGGAATTCTGTCGTAATTGAACCGTGTCTCATGCTTAATGCGTGTGCCAAAAGGATCATACATATGGTAAGACTCGATAGGAATTAGCACATCATTAATCGAACCCTTCACCCATGAGTGGAAGCTTCTGCGACTACTGTTGGTCGTGCCAAGGCAATCCTGAATGTCGTGACCACTTTGAGCAACATGGATTTCTGAGCATTCACTGCAGGAAAAAACTAAGAATGTGAGTTGATAGAGAAATGAAAATGTGCTCATTAACTTTATAATCAAACAGGGTTCAAAAATCAGTAAACTGTCATTCTTAAAAGTTACCTACAAGCATGGACAGGAACATAGTGGAGAAGCTGTGCAAGTCCTTTAATCAAAAGTTTCCAAGCATCTAATACTTCATAAGCCACCGGAATTAAGTCAGGCACAAGCAAACCATTTTTAGGGGGTTCAAGCTTCTTTTCTATTCCCATTTCTGCTAGCTTCTTATCAGCCCTAGAAGCCTGCTGAATTTTCTTGAGAGGCATGGGATAGGGCTTCTTCTTTTTCTTGGGCAGGACTGGGGGAAGATCCACATTCTGCTGCACAGCTTCACGTTTCTTAGAGTTTCGACCTTGGGGATGCCTCCTATCAGTACAAAAAATGGTTGCTTGTCTTCTTGGACCAGTAGCATGATATCTACGATCAAACTGCAGCCAGAAACAAGTATTGTAGCCTTCACGTCAAACATAGGCAAAATCTCAAAACATCAAATTATTACTAAGTTTAACCAAAGAGCAGTTACACTACATACAACACCACAGACTTTTAAAAAAAGAAAAAATAACAAAACTTTTTTCTCAAAAACAAATAAATAAAATTCAAGTAAAAAGTATCTCGAACATGTATCATATCTCTCAATTTCTCACATAGATATACAGAGCCTATTAAAAGCATATTTGGAAGTTCAGAAAAAAATCATTAGCTTGGGTGCCTCTTCTTAAAGAAACTCGTTCGAGTTTCTCTTGGAAAATCGAAAACTTGACCTTCAATCCAAATCTGAAAAAGATTTCAGGCTAACTCCAATCAGAAACTTGTACTTTCAACTTCCATTGCATTGTTTTCCTTACAAAAATAGCCCACCAAGAGCTCTTTCAATCCAACCCTCTATTCACTAAAATATCTCTCTAACTAAAAAAGTGTCTAACAGAAAGCAAGTCATTATTCAATTAACAGACTGATTTCCTTCTATATAACCTCTGACACAGAATTTCTACTTTCTTGTTGGCTTTCCTTTTTCCTTCTCTACAGGATACATTAGATTGGATTTAAAGTATTCGCAAGACAGCATCATAGCATGATACTAATTACTCATAATAGAGGGAAGAAGCTTTTTTGCCCAAGTACCAATTATTGATCATGACAAGATAAATAAGTTGCTCTTATATTGCAAATTGCATGATAACTAAGAGCATTTGCCCATAATCATACTTTCTTGGGACAAAGTGACGACAAACAGCACAAAGCTTCCACTATGCATGAATGCACAATCTGCGTGAAATTTTGACTCAATTTCTCTTATTGAAATATATCATCATTTATCCTTCAGAAAGCACATGAGAGCATCAAGAGACGAATGAGTCTCCCTGGAGAAAATACTCGAGTAGACCAGTTATTAAAGCAGAAATCTGACTATATTGTCCACTGTACTTGGACAACGTCCAATTAAGAAAGAGTAAAAAGTTGCACACTACAGCTACCAAGAAAGAATAGTGCTGAGTACACGTACATATGCCATAATATTACTTTCTTCATCTAATTATAGCTTGAAAGTGGAAAGGGAGAAATCTGAAAGCAAATAAATGACCAATCATTGGAGCAAAATAACATAATCTAGAGCAGAGCGAAAAGGAACCTTTAGAGTAAGCAAATAAGGCCGTTGTTGCGACTTCTTATATACAACCATGCCGGGAGAAGCACCTGAAAATGGAAGCCACATGAAATATTCTCCACAAAAGGTCCTTATACTGACATATACAGAACTTTCATAAATTTCACTTCTTTTTTTTTAGTCAATGAGCTAACAATAATTCGTAATCTCCTAGAGCATATATAAAGTCTGAGGTCTTCGACATAAGAGTAACCAACAAAAGATATTTCCTCCACTCACTAAGTGGTGGTAAATGGCAGAAAAAACATTTGTATCAGATATCCTTTCAAGCTATAACTTAAAAAGATAAGAAATTCTGACATGGCAAAGACTTGAAGTAGGAATCATTTTGAGATGGCTGCCATGGACTATATGTCACAGCTGGAAAATTCTGGAGCATCTCTTTCTCCTTGCTTTCTGTCTGCCCGCTGGATCCAGTGAGTATGCAATTTTTGCAACTCAAAACTGTCCTGCAAATGCAGTTTAACTAGTTGAGGAATTAAAATCAAGATGAACCAAAAAAGCAGATTGAATCACTAGATTAGCTAACAGGGTCACTTGAAACTTTAAAAAAAATTAGTACTTCAATAGTTTCATGACTTAAATTACAGAATTAATCAAATACTTACAGTTTAACTAAACTTATAAGAGCATTGCAAAGCAGAGTTCAATGCCATTCACATTCATTTTGAGGTCCTAGGATGTAAAGCAAAAACAAACAATATCCCAGAGCAATTTCAATCAATCTGATCGACTATTAATAATTACTATGATAGTTTTTCCCAGTAACTTTTTTGGTCATCGCCACCAATTCTCACAGAGTCGCATATGCAATTCACATAATAGCACTACAAAGAAACCTACATCCGTCCCTACCTTCCTACCCACCCCCCAATCACACGTCGTCACCCCCCCCCCTCCCCCACCCTCCACTTCGGACAGACATGACCAACCTATGACCACATAATTTCCATAAACCAAGGTTTTTAAACTACCTTGAAAAATCAAGAATTCAGTAAAAAACCGAGCCCAAAATCCCATCTTGGGGGGAAAAAAGAGAGTAAAAAAGAAGAAAACAATTTTGACAAACCAAATGAACTTTGAAATGAATTTTTTTTATCCAGGGGGAAGGGTGAAAGTTGAGCTTGCCTCAATTTCTTGAGTCTAACGAGAATCTGCTTGTACTAGTTCTGCTTTTTACGTTTTCTATTAATCAAAGTAAAGAAAAATCAGGTACACTACTTTGAACTGGAGTTTGATAGATTGGGTGCAACAGAAAAGCTCTAGGCTTAGGGAGAAAGGAAGCCTCAAGCTCACAAGGTTTTAGCAGATTAAGCAGTAGAAATATAGTTTGGAATTAATTAAAGAAAAGAAAGCTGAGATTTTTATAAAAGCGTGTAATATTACTTGGACCCATGAGGTTTGTAAAATTTATACATACACTCCTCGCGTTCTTTAATTGGACTAAAAGTTCACTATGTTTTTAGAACTCTTTAGCCAAATCAATGAACAATGTGCAATCCAGCTCCTATTAACTACACGTAATTGAGGAAAAAGAATAATCGATTATTATCGAGGAATCAAACAATCTTTAACTACAACTTTGTTCAAACGTTTCCCATATTTTTACTTATAAAAAAGTAAATTCCATAGTACTTTCTCTGAGGTTTCACAATATGTCAACATTGTTTGCAAGAAATTTAAGGACTGAAACTCAAAACCTATATCAAAAATCAAATAGATTTTCACTCATACCTCGCCATTCTTCTTTGGCCAGAGGGAGTAATCCTTAGTTAATCATAATTGAGATGTGACTTTCTGCATATGATAAGTGAATTTAAAACTGTAGAAACATTTCTTGTTTAAATGAAAATGTATATTCGAAGGACAAAAACAGTATAAACGTCCTAGAAACAAAACTATAGAGGAAGAGACTGCACAACCATTCCAAATTCCCTAAAAGGCGACTGATCCAAATTCCAAATTATGCTCAGAAAACAAATAGTGTTGAGTTGTTGATGAATAGCCGTTTATGCTTTCATGTAGGAAGGCAATTTGAGAGCAACATCAAATAGGCAACTTCCCTGTGATAAGGGTCCAAGCCACAGTAACATATTGATCAAAATGTGCTTACAACAAAACGATCTTCTTCTTGCAAATACATTCAAGTCATTATTTGATAAAATAAAAACGTTATTTCCCAGCCAATCAATAGGGACAGGCCTTCTCAAATTCCTGTTGCTCTTTACGACACATCTCAAACTCATTTGTGTTGTAGTACATGCATCCAGCATACGCATCCATCTCTTTGTTACACCTTTGATGGAGATCCTTCAACCTATAACCAAAAATGAATGAAGGAGTAAAATAAAAATAATATGGAGCTATAGCTCGAGAAGTTTAAAAAAATGAGGAGTAAGGTTTCTCACAGTTGCAAGATCATAAAGTGTTCATTGAGTATCATTCAGATTTCTCACAGTTGCCTAAGCAATAAGATTCATTAAGTATCGCTAATACAACTTGGTTTAAATTAAAAAAATACCAAGATTTTAAGCGGCCAACATGTACTCAGTAAGACCAGGTCTATGTTAGTGGAAATCCACCAAAACATGGCCACTCCACATGTCATCTTTATATTATCTCCACCTTCCCCACACACGGCCCTAACCTAACCCCAATTCCTCCCCCATGATTCAGGCTATTGACCAATGGCTATGTACCAGGAGTATATACTGTTACAGGCATATCAGTTGACAATAAGGAACAAAAATCAATTGGTTGCCTAATAGTTGACTCTTTTCCACATTAATGTCAGTTTTGGGTGTCTAGCGTGGCATTGACTTCTGTTCAAATCTTAGCCTGCATATCAGAGGCATCCAAGCAGGGTACAAAGAGGATTTGCAAGAGATACAATGTGTGCATTCACCAATAATATGCACAAATAAAAGACCTTGAATGCTAGACAATACCTCGACACAGCAAGGCCAGTCTTGTTTGCAGGAAATAGCATGCGGGTCGCGTGGTAATCAGCTTTATTTAGTTGATGGCTTTTAGAGTTGTTTATCTACTCGTAATGTTGATGATGGAGAGATAAAAGAAGTGCTAGAGGAGAGGGAAAAAAAATTGAGAAAATAAAAATATAAGTAGCCTAGAATGGCATTTGGTGTAGAGAGGCTGATTCGGTTGCTCAGTCAAAGGAAGGGATTGCCTTACGTACTTAGTTATGACTCTCTAAAGTGGGCCTGCATTAGTTTAAGAGAATTAAAATGTCACTGAGAAATAACACAAGTAACTGGGTATAAATAATCAGGTAACTGGTCCCAAGGCTTCGGTATCGTAGGGACGTTTCTCTTTTTTCTTTTTTTCTTTTTTCAGAGGGAAGGTGGGATAAGTAGGAAAACAGTTAGCACTGAAAAGGTACTTACAGAGCTTTCCGACATTGTCTAAGAACATGCTTCAGAAGGATTCTAATGAGAGAAATATCCAAGTCCAACGTCTACGTTACATAATAAGGGGATGACAATATCCAACCAGCCTTTTATTTCAAGCAATTCAAATTAGCAAGACACCCAAAACTACCCTTGATTTCACCGGGTTAATCACTCCAAATATATCCCCCATACTACAGAATATTCAACTACTCTGATCAATAATGTTTAGCAACGGCATGGTGACCAAGGAAGAAGATCCTGAAAGCAACCCAATTACATAACGTAACTCATGCAATACACACTCATCTGCACATGGCAAAAGGATATAAACAGTTACAAGTATTCATTATGTTAGAAGAATTTCCAGCTTCTATGCTAAGCGTATACTTCTTCAAGAACAATTTTAATACCAGCACGCATACAAAAATCTAACCTCTGTTGACTTCATAATCGATTTAACATTCCTAAATACACAAACTTTCAGTCTTTAACTGCCAGAAGAGCAATTGTTCATTCTTTCTTTTTTCATGACTGAGGCAAAGCTGTCCTACTAATCTATCCTCCTCCTCTTTAAGTACAAATTTGGTTCAACAGCCATGTTACAACCTCGTCACGTAAGCCTACCACACATCACGCACTATACCACCTTTTGCCGCTGCACAGGCAGCACGCTTGTTCATTCTGGTACATTATTGTTTGAAACCATGTTACATTATGCCTTGACTTCTCTAAGTAGTCCAATAAAAGAAACCAAGGAAATATATCTTATTGCTCTTACTACTCTACCAATTACTAGGCAACAAGAACTATAAAAGGCAGTTGAACTGCAAAAGATTCAACCATTATTAAACAAACATTCAAAAAAAACTAAAATTCTGTCCTGGCATGAGCTTAAATGGAGCAACAGGGTCAGTGAAGACTCATATAGCCGGCCCCAACTTGTTTCAGATTGAGGAGCAACACTATCAGTGAAGATTCATATAGCCGGCCCAAGCTTGTGTCGGATTGAGGCACATCACTTCGACTACTACTAGTAGACGAAGTATCAATCAACTAAACTCACTCCCAAACTAGTAAGGTTGGGTTATAAGAATCCTCTACTTTTTGTTATGAGTGATTTGGACCCATTTCATTCCACTACTCAATAATTTGACAAATTAGAAACTTATCCAAAAAAAATTGACAAATTAGGATTTTGTAAAACGGGAGGTTCTCTAAATCTCACTCTCATGCTAAGTGACACACTTGTTCCTACAATAACATACAAATGTCTAACAAAACCAAACATACTTCGGGCAACAATTAAGCTTAAATCCCAGCTAATCAGATCATCTATGATGATCCTTCTGCAACTTTACTTCATGGGACCACCACAACAAAACGAAAATTCTGCTATATATATACTGTAACATTAACAAACGGATAACTTAAACACTTCATATCTTGAATCAGAAAAAAGTCACCTCCTGATTAGTATAAGTATATACAAACAAAGCCCTAAACTTTCTCCTTTTCTCAATAATTAATTCGCACACAAATCACAACAGTAATAACAATCACAAAAATTCGATAAGGCATTTCAAAATTAAAAAATATTTGAATATGAATTTATCACTTACAGGCTAAGGACACAGCGAGTGACTTGTTGACCTTTGTGAAGGCATTTCTCAGGGTTAGGATCGTCTTTTTTGCACTTGAGATATGCTACATTCTCGCTCCGGCATCTTATGTCAATGTGCTTCGACGCCGACATCAGCACCGCCGATGTTGGGATCGGATTCCCTACTGCATCCACTGCGCTACTCATTCTCCAATAGGCCAAACTTCTCACAACTATCGAAACTTCGTTCACTCTCTCTAAAACTGGAGGTAGTCTTCAGATTGCTGCTCATAGATTTCTCCTACCAAAACTTGGGCTGTTTATTTGGGCCGCTGTGGATTGGGTTGGGTTGTAGCCGTAAAAATAACACGGGCTAGCCAGTTTTTTGACCGATAATTGAAAAATAGCCAGTATTTGCAAAATCAATAAAAAAATAGCCACTATTTTGCTGCAACACGGAAAGTTCCAGCATAATATACTGGAGATTGGTGTACTTGTGTATGAACTTCCAGCATATTATGTTGGAACTCTAGCACACGGAAAGTTTCAGCATAATATACTGGAGATTGGAGCACATGTGTATGTACTTCCAACATATAATGCTGGACCAGTATATTATGCTGGAAGTTCACATGTAAAAAATTCAAACTCCAGTATATTATACTGGAATATTTTCCAGATTTTGAACAGTGTTTTCGTTCAAATTTATCTTTACATGAAAAGTGACTAAATTTCGATTACTTTTAAAATTGTGATTATTTTTCAATTACCACTTGTAAATCTGGCTATTTTTGAATTTCACCCATTGTAGCCTGGTGATTGATTAAGTAGTCTGAGAGCTTTTATAGGACGAAGTGCACAAAGAGCCGTTTTTGGATCATTATTTAAATAGTAGTGAATATGACCGGTTATTTGTGTAAAAACTCCTATTTAAAAATAGTCAAAATTTATTCGAAGTATTCTTTTAAAGTTTAGACACCTCAGACATTCGAATCTAAGTTGAAAAATCATGATTTTGAAGCTTCCAACCCTACAGGTCTGAAATTGGGCTTTGCTAAGCTTTAAATTCAGACAAAAAAAAAGTGAATCTGAGCAAAACTTTTTACCTTTGGTTACGAAGTTAGGCTTTAGAAAAGCCTAATTTCAGGATCAAAGATCTAAAGAAGAAGAGGAAAAAGAAGCGTCAGGATGAGGTTGTTCAAATTTAAAGTTTGTCAAAATTGACTAAATTTTAAATAATTTTAAGAAGACTCAAAATATTTTAAATATGAGTATTACAAACGACCACCTTAACGTCATTTCTACAAATCAAAGTATGTTAACTCCTCTTACTCGTACAAGAATTAACCTAAATAGCTTCTCACTCAACCTCTTAAATTAAAAATAGCATGCGGGTGTATAATATATATATATATATATATATATATATATATATATATATATATATATATATATATATATATATATATAATTCAACATATAATATATGTATAATCGTATATAATCTGTATATACCAGTAAAAAAAGTACATAGAATATAATCTATATATATCGAAAATTCGTTCTGCCTATATGTGTAAAGATCCCTCGCCCTTATAATCAGTCCATCATTTTATTTGGGTCGATCGTGGATTCTGCACTAGGTTTCAATCTTCAAGGGATTAGAGGAATTAACCTAAAAAAAAAAAAAAAAATAAGAGTTTAAGTTTTACATAGAGTGTATCCACGTTTTTAATAATCTTTTTAAGACCAAACTAAAATTTGGCTAATGTTATAAAATATAACTCAAAGTAACAATATAGAACAAGGAAAAATAAGCTAAGAGATATAGAGAGAAAGAGAGGAGAGATTCTTATTTCTTCTTCAATTGTGTTATCTTTCCTATCTATTACAAGACCTTTATATAAGCATGAAAAGTAAAGAATCACTGTTGTAAAATAGTGAGTGGAATGGCCACTATTGAAAGAAATGACCACTATTGAGTGGAATGATCACTACATAAATATGTCATTAAGCATTTGATAAGAAGATCATGAAGGAAGATCATGGGGAAGGTTATAGAGATAATGGAGAAGAGTAGTGAGCATTACTCCTTTGGTGGTTATGGACTTTCACCATAATTCAAAATTTTATAACATTCTCCATTGGATGTCCATAGATAATGTGTCTCGGTAAAACCTTACTAGGAAAAAAACCCTATGGGAAATAATCCTAGTGAAGGAAAAAGAGTACACATATCATGTAAGACGCATTGCTTGCTGCCTCATTAAAAACCTTGCCAGAAAAACCCAGTGAGACAAAACCATAACTAAGAGAAAAAAAGTACAACGCGTATTTGTCTCCCCCTGATGAAAACATCACTTTATTTTCCGGAAATAACGTATTCCAATCTCGTACACCAGCTTCTCAAATATTGAGGTTGGTAATGATTCATTAAACAGATCCACCAAAGTATCAATCAAATAAATTTGTTGAACATCTACATCATCAATATACCGAAGATCATGTCTGAAAAGAACTTTGGTGAAATGTGCTTTATTTTGTCTCCTTCAATATAATCTTCTTCCAATTGAGATAAGCATGCAATATTGTCTTCAATATTAGTGAAATCTTCTTTTTCAAAGAAAAATCACACATCTATTGTATATTGAGGTACTTGCTTATTCAGTTGTTAATATCTTGGCATGACTTGAATAAATAATTAACAGTCTTGTGAAAGTATAATATGGCAGTACCCTCACATACAAATAGATTATTTGAATAACGAACTTTAGAAAATGCCTACACTTGCATAACCAACAAAACCTTGACAATATTTGTTAGATTAAACAAATCTATATCAAGGATTCTTTTTGCAATATAATCCCAATAGTATTCCAATATCTTCATATATGAATAAAATTTTATCTTGCTAGCATATTATTATACTCATAGTTTTAGCAAGATACTAGACACAAAACAAATCATGTACGCCATGATCGCTCTAATTCACATAAGAATTTGCTGAAGTTTTATTTAATAAATTTCTTAGGAACCTTAATATGCTTCAGAATAATTTAAACCCTTCAATGATTTTCATTATACGCATATCAAGTTTTTCATGTATTGCCAGATTAAAATCTGAAATGACTACATCCCCACATGAGAAAATGTCTTTATATAATCAATGCCAGGATATTTACAAATCTTCTTGTAACACAAGTCGTCTTTATGTCTAGCGACTTGACTTTTTTTTTCACACAAGAATATATTTATACCTCCACTGGCTTTATAATTTCAGGTGTTGGGACTATCCGTCCATCTTCATATTGTTCAGGTGAAGCTAATTTTCATTGCGTATTTTTTATTTGGCCAATCATTTATCTGTCCAAATTTCATGGCAGATTTGAGCTCAAGATTGATGTAATGCCAAAATATTATACTTTTAGCACATTACTCGCCTTATATTTTATTGGTCTAATAAGTTATTGTACGATATTTGAGCTAAATTGTATTGTTTTATATGTAGAAACATCGGAAGGAATTATCAAATAAAATTATACAAAAAAAAGGATAAAAATACAAGAAAAGAGCACAAAAGCATCAAATATCCAAACTGTGCTACAGACCCGGCTTTGCAAGGTCTATAGCCAGGTTGACCGTGCTATAGACCAGGCTTTGCGAGGTCTATAGTCAGGTCAACCGCGCTATAGACCAGGCTTCGTGAGGTTTATAGCCAAGTCGACTGCGGTATAGACCAGGCTTCGCGAGGTCTATAGCCAGGTCGACCACGCTATAGACTAGGCTTCACGAGGTTTAGACCACGCTATAGACCAGGCTTCACGAGGTCTATAGTACGGTAATTAAAAGTCGCGGGTTAAAAGACCCAAACTCGAATTTGGACCGGGGGGTTGACATAAATACTCCCCAAACGAGTTATTCTAGGGTTAAAAAATTGATTTTGGAGAAGAAATAGGCTGCCAAGCACTGTGAAGCAAGAATCAAACGAGTTTTTCTTTCCTTTATCTCTTTACTTTGTAGTTTAATGTCTTTAAATATTATGTTGATTGTTGTTCTATTTATGAGTAGTTAAACTCTTTAATCTAAGGTTTGATGGAACCTATTGGAGGATGATTCTCTATTGCGTTTAATATAGATTTGCCTTTGATTTTTCTCTATTTTTCAACTATATTTTCATTGTTGTTAATTGAAGAGCTCTCAATAAACTGTGCCTATTTAGTGTGTATATTGCTCGAGAGAGAGTGCACATTTAGGTAGTTGTTGAACAACACTACTCCTAACGTAGTTGAGAGATCGATACGGAGGGTTTAAAGGCGGAATTAGAGATAACGAAGTCTTGGTGTGGTCGTCATGAGCGGTAAATTAGTGCCAGCTAGCGTAGTTCGAGAGAATACGTCTAGTAAATTATAGTAGTTACTCGAGAGAGAGCTACGACACTTAAAATACTCACGATCGGTAGAAAATATTTAGGCGAATTTATAGGAAACATAGCGAGGTAGATTCCGACAATAGGGGAAATCATAACCTTAGACTTTTCCAAATCTTGTCTACAATATTTACCTTGTTAGTTATAAATTACTGCATTTTTAATTACTTTGATCTTAGTTAATAAACTCTCAAATTGTTTTATAATATTTTTGAAGGTTGATTACTTGAATTCGTGCAAAACTATTAGTTGTAATTAACACGTTATTTTCCTGTGGGATTCGACTCCGGACTTGTAAACCGGATTATATTTGCAATGACCGCTTAGTCCTTTTTATAAGACATAGTTGGGCGTGATCAAAGATCCTCGTCAATATTAATAAAATTGAGCACTACATTATGTCAACAATATCGTCGACAATCATTTTACATCGGTTCCGTCATCACTCAATAAAAACATAACTTATCGAGATCTCATTATTTTCAGGTACCTGAGCCTCTCTCATAAGGTCTTATAAAGTGTTATGTCATGGTGCTCTTATAAAGCACTAGCCTCTTTATTATGACCATCTTGATCATTTGCTCCTCTCCTTCTTCAAGGAGTTTTATCTTTGGAACCGATTCTTCTATTATGTTGCCTGCGTGCTGTAAACTCTGTCTCTCATGGACTTTATTCTATTTGGAGTATTAGCAGTTGAAATATAACATTTAGCTTTGGGTCAGCAAATGCACCTGGCAAAATAAATAAATTATCACTTGAATTTCAAGTACACATTTTCTTGTTTGAGGATCTAGGTGTACTCATAATAATTCATTACATGTATTACTTTTTCAGCTACCCATTTTCTTTCCCTATTTTTGGGATCACCAACACATATCCCTAACCTTATTTGGGAATCCTGATTGTAGGCTAGAAACCCGTATTTTAGTCGTAGTATTGCACTTTAATTATTGTATTTTATGTGTGTTTGAGCTTAAATGATAGTGAGTTATACTTATTACATGTTTTATGCCTTGTAGGAAATGATTCTAAGTTATTTAGGTAATTTGGAGCGAAATCGAACAAGTTGGAGCTTTGAAATCTGAGTAAAAGCCCAAGAAATTAGGCGGGGATCACGTTCGGGGTCAAGGACCAAGTCCGGATATCAAAAAGTGAATGCATGAATTCACTCTGAGAAAAAGCCACTACCGCGCGGCGCGACAGTAAAAAAGTGGCCTGACAAGAAGAATCTGAGCTCTTTGGATTTCCTCACTAGCGCGCCGCATGGCGCGGCGCGCGGCTGTGCAAATTTGTCAGAGTGATCTCCAAGTTCGGCTAGGAAAGTATAGTTTTGTCCGATCTTGTTTCTACATTGTATAAATACACAAAAAATACAATTTTGAAGGGACTTTTGACCTAGGAAAGATTGGAGAACCAACAAAGGTAAGAAGACTCAAGAATTCATCAACAATACAACCTGCAATCGGTACAATACAAGAGTTTGTATCGAAATCAGTAGCTTTGATATTTTCTTTGTTCTTAAACTTATTTGAGATGTATTACTCTATTGTTATGGAGTAATTTCCATTAGGGTGTTGAAAGATACCGTGTTTTGATAATTTGATCAGGGATTCGATTCTTGATAATTGTTAGAATTACTTGATGGAGTTTTAATTTGTAGTGTGGAGTTATTTCTTATTTTGCTTAATCGAAAGAGGAGCCTTATATTGAATTGCTTTATATCTTATACTCTAGTTTAAATTCGCGATTCAAATAGGTAATCAAAAGAGCCTTTTGAATTGTTAATCGAACTAGAAAATAGGGAAATATTCGTAATAAGTCACCCTTTAGATCATAACCATCATTTTGTTGTTGCAATTGTTTACCATGCTTCAATTGGATTAATTACTAAAATTAACATTTAATCGAAAGAGAAATATTAACTTCAAGTGTAACCTGATTATCTGTTGAATTCGTGAGAATTAACAGTATTATAGAGTGAATTAACTCAAGAATTGGATCCCGAGTCAATTATCTTGCACTTATCTAGTCAACTACCCTTATTTCTCTCATTGATATTTCTTCGTTGTTCATCTGTTGTCTTTTGTGATCAATTGTTACTTGCTTAATTTTTAGTAGTTAATCGTAGTAATAGTCATCAAATCAAGTATTAATTTTCCTGGATAGTAATCAACTGAAGATTATTCGAACACTGTTTAAATTCAATCCTTGTGGAGACGATAATTAAACTATACTATCTTGGACTAGTGACCAATAATTTTCTACACCAGTTTTGCACTCGTCAAATTTTGGCTCCGTTGCTGGGGATTGGTGATTAATAATGTTTAACTTAATTTTCAGTGCTAATTCAGGAACAACTTTATTTTATTTTCCTTTTTTGCGCTCTCCTCATCTGTGTGCAGGCAACAGGTTGAGTTCAACGGTGTATGGCTTGATCCTCTTCAAAGAACTTGGTGCCATACGACCCAGAGTTAGACAAGCACCCGAGGCAGTTGAGAAGAGAGAAATGATCGAGTGGATTGTTATTGGGCTAACCTTCAACTCAAAATACAATGGTAAACAAGGAAGAGGTAGTGGACCTAGCTGCGAGAGAGGCGGATCAACAACGGGAAGCACGGTTAGCAGCTGAAGCAGCAAGAATTGCAGATGAAACGGTCGACGGGGAGCGAATGTTCAATCCTAATCGAAACGTGCTAGAAGATGAATTTGAAAATGCAGCTCCTAGACCTGGGAGGTCGTTATGAGATTATGCCAGATCGGTATACAACCAACAACAGTCTAGTGTGAGACCCACATCCATTGATGCCAATAATTTTGAACTCAAACAGGGTGTCATCCAGACCATTCAGAATAATTGCATATTCAGAGGGAAGCCCAATGAAGATCCCAACAACCATCTGATGGGCTTCGACGAAATTATGAATACATTCCGTTACAATGGAGCATCACATGATGCCATATATCTCATAGCATTCCCGTTCTCTCTTAAGGATAATGCAAAGTAGTGGTTGAGAAGTCTGCCCGCAGGGTCAATCCGTGCATGGGAGGAAATGACGACCAAGTTATTAGAAAAATATTTCTCTGTCGCTAAGACTGGACGAATGAGGAAAGATATTCACAACTTTAGCCAAGGTGATGGGGAGACAGTGTTTGAGGCATGGGAAAGATTCAAGGAGCTATTACGGAGGTGCCCTCATAACGGAATGGAGCAATGGATGCAAATCTAGGACTTCTAGGACGGTTTAAACCCGTCATCAAGGAAAGTGCTGAATAGTGCGGTTGCAGGCCCTCTGATGAAGAAGACTCCTGAAGAGATTGTCACTCTTCTGAATGAACTATCTTAAGACGCAGAACAATGGTCCACTGATCAAGAGGACCGAAAAAGATCAGTAGGGGTGCACCAAGTAGAATCCTCAGTAGCAATGCAGGCCCAAATTACATCTATGGCTAAGGACATCAAGCAACTGACACTAACTCAGGTGCATAATCAACCACATGTGGGATGTGACATCTGTGGATTGGGACACCCGATATATGAGTGTCAAGCTACAACTGAGAAAGTCAACGTTGTGGGAAACTTCAACAGAGGCAACTACCAAGGAGGTAGTAATTTCAATTCTATGGTACAGAGACATCCAAGGTTCTCATGGAGTTCTTCAACTAGTAGTTTGAACTCATGGCAACAGCAGAATCCCAGAGCACCAGTGTAAGGACCTCCTGGTTTCCAAACTCAATAGAGGCAACCATACCAACCTCCACAGCCCAACAACTCAAGTTTAGAAGATCTAATGAATACATTTATAAATAAATCCAACGAGAAACTTGAGACTCAGGGAGCAAGGCACAGACATCCAGAATCTGAAAAGACAAATGGGGCAACTTGTAACATTATTGTCAGAAATGGCAATGGGGACTTTACCGGCACACATTGAAAAGAATCCAAAAGAGACAACCAAAGTTGTATCTCTCAGGAGTGGGGAAACATTAGCAGAGCTAAAGGCAAAACCAAGGGATGAGAAGGAGATCAACTCAAACAAGATAGCTAAAGAACAGAAAATCGGTGAGTCTTTACCCAAGGAGAATGTAAGCAGCAAGGATGTTGATAAACATAGGGTGAACAACGCAGTTGAGGAAAGCAAGCACATGCCATTATTACCATTTCCTCAAAAGATGAAGCGAAGAAATTAGACAAATGCTTTGGGAAATTCTTGGAGATGCTGAAACAGTTGTATGTGAATATCCCGTTCACGGAGGTGCTCACACAGATGCCAGCCTATGCAAAATTCCTAAAGAAAATCCTCTCAAGCAAAAGGAAGCTCAAGGAAATGAAAGTGGTCAAACTCAATGCCCACTGCAGTTCTATTCTACAAAACAAATTTCCTGAGAAGTGTGGGGATCCTCGCAGTTTCACTATACCTTGCTCGTTGAGTAGCGAAAATTTTGACAAAGCCTTGTGCAATTCAGGTGCATCCATTAACTTGATGTCATTATCGGTGTTCAAGAAATTGGAAGGAGAGCTAGGAGTGATCAAATATGTGCCAGTATCCTTGCAATTGGCTGATCAAACCACGATCATACCTGAGGGCATAATTGAGGACATCCTGGTAAGGGTAGACAAATTTATTTTTCTAGTAGAATTCATCGTGGTAAATGTGGAAGAGAATAAGGAAGTGCCTCTAATCCTGGGGAGACTATTCCTTTATACTGGCTGGGCTATTCTTGATATATATGAGAGGAAACTCATTCTACGAGTGAGAAACGAAAAAGTGGTGTTTCAAATGAAGAGAATGATGAAATACCCATGTGATGAGGCATCTGCCTATGTTTGTCTCAAGCTAGATGTGGTGGGAGAATTAGCTGAACAACACAAACTAGATAAGCTGGTAGGTGACTCACTGGAGCGATGCATTAGTCAATCGAGCACAACAGAGGATGAAGATCTTAAGATCAAAAAGGAAGTTGAGGCGCTGAAAATGAGAACCAGGTGGTAGATGAAGATCAATTCGATAAAGAAAAGAGAAAGCCGAAGCTGGAAATGAAAGTACTCCCGACACATTTGAAATATGCTTTTTTGGAGACTAACAATTTTCCTATGATTGTTGCTGCTGATTTGACGGGTGAACAGGAACACATTCTTGTGGAGTTACTACATAAGAATAAAAAGGCAATAGATTGGAGTATAGTCGATATTCAGGGGATCAGGCCTGCAATCTGCATACACACGATCTTGTTAGAAGAATGGAGTAAACCAGTGGTGCAGCCCCATCGCAAATTGAATAAAAATCTTGAGGAGGTGGTTCAAAAAGAGATACTCAAATTGTTGGATGCAGGCATAATATTTTCCATCTCTGGCAGTCAATGGATCAGCCATGTACAGGTTGTGCCGAAAAAAGGGGGCATGACGGTGGTAAAAAATGAGGACAACGAGCTAATTCCTACCAGAACAGTTACTGGGTGGAGGATGTGCATTGACTACCGGAGATTAAATAATGCAACAAGGAAGGATCACCTTCCTATTCTTTTTATTTATTAGATGTTGGAGAAGGTGGCAGGGCGTGGATGTTACTGCTTCTTAGATGGATATTCAGGGTACAATTAAATACCCATTGCTACCGAGGATGTTGAAAAAACCACCTTTACATGCCCGTCCGAAATCTTTGCATACCGGAGAATGCCTTTCAGACTATGCAATGCACCAACTACTTTCCATAGATGCATGATGTCAATATTTTCATATTTAAATGGGAAGTGTCTGGAGGTGTTCATGGATGACTTTACGCTATTTGAATATGACTTTGAAGATTGCTTGAGGAACCTCGAACCTATTCTGAAATGATGTGAGGACACTCACCTAGTACTCAACCGGGAAAAGTGTCACTTCATAGTTAAGGAGGGGATCGTCTTGGGCCATAAAGTCACAGCTGAAGGTATTGAAGTTGACAGAGCTAAAGTAGACTTAATATCCAAGCTCCCTCCACCGACCTCAGTGAAGAGCATCAGAAGTTTTTTGGGGCATGTCGGTTTCTATAGAAGGTTCATTAAGAATTATTCCAGCATTACCAAGCCTTTGACTGCATTACTTGCCAAGGATGTAAAATTTGTATTTGACGTGGAGTGTCTCAGAGCATTCGAACTGAATTAAGGAGAAGCTATTAAGTGCCCCCATAATGGTGACTCCTAACTGGAGTGAGCCTTTTGAGATAATGTGCGACGCCAGTGATGTGGCAGAGGAGAGATAAACTGTTCTGACCCAATTACTATGCAAGTCGGACCTTAAATGATGCTCAAGTGAACTATGCTACCACAGAGAAGGAGTTCTTTGCAATAGTTTTTACTTTCGACAAGTTCAGATCCTATATGGTGGAAAGCAAGGTAATAGTGCACACTGATCACTCAGCACTGAAATATTTGTTGAGTAAGAGAGAGTCCAAACCGCGTCTCATGCGGTGGGTACTGTTGCTCCAAGAGTTTGACTTAGAGATCAAAGATAGAAAGGGCACAGTAAATCAAGTCGCAGATCATCTGTCTCGACTTGAGAGACTTCCAGTTGAAACAGTTGAAATTAGAGAAGAGTTCCCTGATGAGCAGATTTTCTCCATTGCTGCAGTCTCGAAAGGCCGCCTTGGTACGCTGATGTAGCCAACTTTTTGGCTAGTGGATGGCTGCCTTGTGAACTTTCTCGTGATCAAAGAAGGAAGCTTCAAGGTGAGGTAAAAAATTATTTCTC
The DNA here is from genome assembly GCF_000715075.1 of Nicotiana tabacum. Taxonomy (NCBI): domain Eukaryota; kingdom Viridiplantae; phylum Streptophyta; class Magnoliopsida; order Solanales; family Solanaceae; genus Nicotiana; species Nicotiana tabacum. Next base: position 129,010,589 of record NC_134102.1, on the reverse strand, counting down.
GAATGACCCTTTCTTGTTTAAACTGTGTGCATATGGTATGATTCGAAGATGTGTGCTTGAGGGAGAGATGGCAAACATTCTATCTCATTTCCATAATGGAGCAGTTGGAGAACACTATGGTAGAAATCGCACGGCAACAAAGGTTATGGAAGTCGGTTTCTATTGGCCTACTTTATACAAAGACACACGGGCGTATGTACCTGCATGTTACAAGTGTCAAAGGGCAGGTAACATTAGCAAGAGGGATGAGATGCCACTAAACTCCATTTTAATATGTGAAATTTTTTATGTTTGGGGCATTGACTTCATGGGTCTATTCCCATCGTCTTATTCATATGAGTATATCCTAATAGTCGTTGACTACGTCTCTAAATGGGTCGAAGCAATCCCTACTAGGACCAATGATGCTTGGGTGGTGTATGAGTTCCTACGGAAGAACATCTTTACCCATTTTGGGATACCTCGAGTGATTATCAGTGATAATGGGTCACACTTTGTGAACAAACAGTTCACAACATTGTTATCTAAGTATGGGGTCACACACAAAATAAGAACCCCTACCATGCCCAAGCTAGTGGGCAAGTTGAAGTGGCTAACCGTGAACTTAAACGAATTCTTGAAAAGACGGTTAGTGCTTCTCGTAAGAATTGGTCTGCAAATTTGGATGAAGCTCTATGGGCGTATAGAACTGCGTTCAAAACAACCATTGGGACTTCACCATTCAAATTAGTATATGGAAAATCATGTCATCTACATGTTGAGATAGAACATAAAGCTTATTGGGCAATTAAGATATTTAATCTTGATCTTAGTCTTGCAGGTAAACACAGATTGGCGCAGATGAATGAATTAGAAGAGTTTAGATTGGACGAGTATAAAAATGCGCGAATCTTTAGGAAAATACAAAGAGGTGATATGATCATCTGATTAAGCCAAAAGAGTTTCATGAAGGGGACAAAGTCTTGCTATATAATAGTAGACTTAGGTTGTTCCCTGAAAAATTTAAATCAAGATGGACAAGTCCGTATGTGGTGAAACACGTCTCACTGTATGGCGCCATTGAAATATAGGATGAATAAGGGAATGAAAGTTTTAAGGTGAATGGGCACAGGTTGAAACCATACCTTGTTGGAGGATTTGACAAGCAATTCTCCAGCACCGTGATCAAATGAGCCTAAGTGACGGAGTCAAGCTGACGACTATAACTCAAAATTACTTCTAACCCTCTTTATTGCTTTTGTAGACTAGTTAGATACTGGTGATTTAGGATTATTAGAGTTTAGGAGTTTTGGTACTTGTTTTAACATGTATGAGCATGAATCGAACATAAAATAAATACAAAATAGAGTCGGGGTACGACCTGTAGGCTAAAAAAATGAAAATAAATCGGGACTTTGAGAAAATTGGCCTACCGCGCCGCATGGGGCGCCGCGCTTGTTCAAACGGGAAAAATTTGTCAGAGATAACTCTCTGGAAAATCCCACTACCACGCCGCATGGGGCGCCATGCCCAACGACGCGGTAGTGTAAAAATTTCGGCATTTATAATTTTAAAAAAAATAAAATCTGATTTTGAATAAAAACGGGACAGACTACTACTACCCCCCATATCTCTCATTCTCTCTCAAACCTCTCCTCTCTAACTCACCCCCAAATCCCCCATTCTTCTTTTCTTCTTCAAAGTTCTTAACCTCGAATTCTCCCACTTCCATCACTCATTAAGGTAAGTTCTTCCTGTCCTTCTTTTAGTATTTAATTGTAGAGTTTGGTTAACTTTAGTTTAAGTTCTCTATTTTATTTTGGTACTAATTGTTTTAGCTATTTTTCTTCTATTTTGGCCAAAATGCTTGCATTAACTTGTAGGGTTTTCATTGTTTTAATGATTATGGGTGATATTTGGTGTGTTTTGATGGTGTTGGGATTAATTTATGTTGAAGCTTGGTGGGGGTGTCCTAGTGGCCAAAAATTGGTGAAATTTTGTGTAAAATTATGCACTTTGTGCTATTGGGAAGATGTGGTGATGTTGTGGTTGTGGAGAGTGGTATTTTTGATGTGGTTGTATGATGATTCTAACCCACTTTGAATTGAAATAAGAAGGTGAAATGTATGCCCACAATGTGTTTGTTGAAATATCTTAGTAAAATAAAATTGTGTAGTGTTGCTAATGTTGAAGTGAAGTGCATTGTGGGATGTGATGCTAGATGATAAGTGTGGGGTGAGATGTCATGTTCATATGTTGTGAAACTTTAATTTGTTAGCCTCGAATGCTAATTGATTGACCACCTCAAACTAATGTGTTGCTAGGTGCTAAATGGGCTGTCCGATTCATGCTAAGTACATGTGTAGTGTTGTATTGTATCGTAAATTTTGTTAGTAGTGGATTAGACTAACTTCTTATGATTCTTTTCTTAATTACTAGTTTAGCTTCTTACTTTTATATTTTACACTAGTGTAGTCTGTGGTTATGTTGTTGTAAGGCTATGTTGGTGGTCGGGCAGATTGTTCATTACTCATGGTGTGCTTTCAATGGGGTAGTATGAGTCACTGATATACATTGTACTTGTAAACATGCCAATCACATAAGTGTGGGGTGGTTACCCCATTTGGTCTTGTTTATGTTTGAAATGTTGTGGCTAATGTTGTTCGTCTTGTGCAAGTACAATGTCTCGCCGTCCTAGCAAATGTTCTAACACAGGTACCTCGGAGGTTGCCTCTAGTAGCCATTGAGGAGGTAGGCGGGCACCTCCCCCTGCCCCAGTGGAGGAGGAAGAGGAGCGCATTGATCCTGATGCGCATGTAGTGCCAGGCTGCAAGTATGGCATTTGGGTTGTGCCAGCTCATGCTAGGATGTGGTACCGGACCTTTGTTACGATGGTGAGTCCCGACCCAGAAGTTGCCATAGATGATGGTAAGCTAGCGGGGAAATACTCGAGGATTTACAACAACATCAGATACATGGGTTTTGAAAGCTTGTTCCGTCCCGGTGAGTCGGTGAATGTGAACATGGTTAAGGAGTTTTATGTTAACTGGCAACCCGAGGCCAGTTTAGATGCAGTGTATGAAGTGGAGGTGCGAGGCAAGATGATTCTATTTTCTTCTCGGGTAATAAATCATATCATGGGATTCACAGAGCATTCACATAAGTTGTTCTTGAGGTTGTTGCATCGGCCCCCCTATCCGGATATTAGACGCCAGCTGTGTGGCGGGGGGTCTCTTGCCACATGGATGCAAGACTCTAATGAGTTCCACAAGGACATGAAGAAGTGCCATTTCCAGCGGCCCGCTAGAGTCATTCTCCGTTTGATTAATGCAAAGATCATGTCTACCCAGAATGACACTGATGTCTTCCGGTTGAAGGTGTGTCTCATTTATGCTATTTTTGACTCGGGCGAAGTTTGATCTGGGTAAGATTATGCTTGAGCACATGTCTTCGAGTACGACCACTTGGGGCCCGCCGCCTATATTTCCCGAGTATGATCACGCGGCTTCTGAAGACCTACCATGTGGAGGAGGAGTTCCATTATGATCGGCAGATTTGGTTTTGCGGCCTCTTAAGCCTTTTAATGTCACAGCTGTGACATACCCTCCTGTTGTTGTTGTTGTTCCTGTAGATCAGAGATTTGTTCATGTTGAGGAGACACTACAGCTGCTATTTGCTAATATGCGCCTTCGCACTGCTCAGGGGGAGGTTGACTTGGCAGAGCTGCATGAGGACCATCCACTCTCCGTGGTCACGCAACAATTGTCGGGCTTAGCTGCTGGAGTACAGATGCCACCAGATGAGGACGCCAACTTTGTTCCCTCTAATGATGAAGAGTACATGCGTACTTTTGAGGGTATTGATGAGGAGTAGGCCATGGGCCTTAGGAATTTACCTTTTCACTCTTGTTTTACTGTTTTGCATTGGGGACAATGCAATTTCTTAATGTGGGGTGCTCCTATTTGATTGTATTTGTACTTGTTTTCTATTTGCAGTTAGTTTTGTTTGATTTGTTTCTTGCTTTTTTAGACAATATGGTCTGTAATCTATATTCTATCGGCCTCTAATAGTTAGTAATTAACTGTTTAGTTTTGACTCTTCCCGACGATGAATTTTGTCGACTGGCTTCTTGAGGGATTTGAAGTCGAACGAAAAACAAAAGGAAAAAAGAAAAAAAATTAAATTAAAAAATTTTGAAAATCCAAAAATATGTCCTTTGTTTTATTTTATTCTATTTTATTTTATTTTATTTTATTTTCTTAGGTAGTGTAGCAATTCACCCTTGGTTTTTCTTTGTGCCGAGGTTCTTTTTCAAGGGTTTTACTTGAACCGGGTGTAGCTAGTTTTTTTGTTTTATAGGAGTAAAGAATCTTAAGTCATAGTGATAATTTGAAGTAATTTTTCTTGACTGTATATTCCTTGAGAGTGGTGAGTGCCTTAGTCGTGACACCTAGGCTCAGTTCTTGACTCTTAGATAAGTGCCTTAAATTGCTTGATCGTAACTCTGCTTAAATGCTTTGAATAGAGAGTCGGGAAAGATCCGATCCTGAGTGAGTTATGTACCAATTTGTGAGTGAAGTTTTTGTTGATATTATGTGCATGACAGTTAATGTATAGAACTTGCCCTGTGTTGTTGCGAAGCGAAATAGCAGTCTTGTTCAGTCTAGGAAGTGATATAGGCATTTCTTTGCTGAGCCAAATATATACTTTTTTCCACCTAATTAATGCTTATCTTAGTCAGCCCCATTGATCTTGTAATCTTATTTCTTTGGTAACTACAATACAAGCCCGACCCTTTTTTTAATTGACTATCTGTTTGAACTGTAGACCTCTCTTGAGCACTTGAGTTTGTTATGAGCTTGTAAAATCTAGGTGGATGTATGGTTGGATTTTTGAGTGGAACTATAGAAAGGGGAAAGGTGCACAGTTGAAACGAATAAATTAAGATATTGAGAACCACTTGTATGGAATTGAAAAAAGAAAAAAAAGAATATCAGAATCTAGAAAAAGAAAAAAAATGGTGTTTATATATATTATAAAAAAATGATTCCTTGCTAGTGGTAGTTCTCATCGTGTTTGTGCTTAAAGAAATTGGGAGCTTGATGTGATTATGTATGAAGGTTGGGGTTTGGTTCCACAAAAGTGTCAGGTGAAAGTGTTAATGTATATGTATTAAAGTGCCCAAGGAGATGTAGTCACTATATTCAAATGTATCCTACCCGACCCGTAGCCTACATTACAATCAATTAAAGTCCTACTTGATCCTTGACTGAATGAGCTAAATTAGTAAAGTATTACACTACGGGCAAGCATATGGTACGTCTTCTGTGGCGCATGAATTTTATTTCTGAGAGTGAGTGAATTCTTTCTATCTTGAGTCCTAACTGCTCTTGAAATTTATTGTATATGGAACTACTCTCTATTGTTTGTGTGAGAGCACATGGCTTGTGAAGGTAAGGTAAAGTCTTTGACCTCTGTGTTAGAGTAAGTGAACATGTTGTAAAAAATGCGTGGTACTTTTGAGTTGAGTCCTGAGGTCAGAATGTTATGATAGGGTGCTTAGTTTATTTTAAACATTCTTGGCATGATGTGTTAGGGATGTTATTTAATGAAAAGGTCGTCCCTAGTGAAGTGCAGTTTGATTGCTCGAGGACAAGCAACAGTCTAAGTGTGGGGTGTTGATGCTAGGCTAGAAACCCATGTTTTAGCCATAGTATTGCACTCTAATTATTGCATTTTACGTGTGTTTGAGCTTAAATGATAGTGAATTATACTTATTACATATTTTATGCCTTGTAGGAAATGATTCTAAGCTATTTAGGTAATTTGGAGAGAAATCGAACAAGTTAGAGCTTTGAAGTCTGAGTATAAACCCAAGAAATTAGGTTGGGATCACGTTCGGGGGTCGAGGACCAAGTCCGGATATCAAAAAATGAACGCATGAATTCACTCTGAGAAAAAGCCACTACCGCGTCGCATGAGGCGCTGCGAGGCGTAGCACGGCAGTGCAAAAGTGGCCTGACAAAAACAATCCGAGCTCTCTGGATTTCCTCACTAGCGCGCCGCATGGCGCGGCGCGGCTGTGCAAATTTGTTAGAGTGATCTCCAAGTTCGGCTAGGAAAGGGTAGTTTCATCCGGGCTTGTTTCTACACTGTATAAATACACCAAAAACATAATTTTGAAGGAACTTTTGACCTAGAAAATATTGGAGAACCAACAAAGGTAAGAAGACTCAAGAATTCATCAACAATACAACCTGCAATCGGTACAATACAAGAGTTTGTATCGAAATCAGTAGCTTTGATATTTTCTTTGTTCTTAAATTTATTTGAGATGTATTACTCCATTGTTATGGAGTAATTTCCATTAGGGTGGTGACAGATACGGTGTTTTGATAATTTGATCAGGGATTCAATTCTTGATAATTGTTAGAATTGCTTGATGGACTTTTAATTCGTAGTGTGGAGTTATTTCTTATTTTGCTTAATCGAAAGAGGAGCCTTATATTGAATTGCTTTACATATTATGCTCTAGTTTAAATTCGTGATTCAAATAGTTAATTGAAAGAGTCTTTTGAATTGTTAATCGAACTAGAAAATAGGGAAATATTCGTAAGAAGTCACCCTTTAGATCATAACCATCATTTTGTTGTTGCAATTGTTTACCGTGCTTCAATTGGATTAATTACTAAAATTAACGTTTAATCGAAAGAGGAACATTAACTTCAAGTGTAATCTGATTATCTGTTGAATTCGTGAGAATCAACAGTATTATAGAGTAAATTAACTCAAGAATTAGATCATGAGTCAATTATCTTGCACGTATCTAGTCAGCAACCCTTATTTCTCCCATTGATATTTCTTCGTTGCTCATCTGCTGCCTTTTGTGATCAATTGTTACTTGCTTAATTTTTAGTAGTTAATCGTAGTAATAGTCATCAAATCAAGTATTAATTTTTCTGGATAGTAATCAACTGATGATTATTCGAACATTGTTTAAATCCAATCCATATGGATATAATAATTAAGCTATACTATCTTTGACTAGCGAGCAATAATTTTCTACACTGGTTTTGCTCTCGTCAAACCCATCTTTGTGCATTGTGGTAGAACAATTAAATCATATAGCACATCCATATTTCTAGATGGAGATTATTTGGTTCCTGACCTTGAACCGATTGTGATAGGGAAAACTTATCATAACTTGGCTAGATGCGTACAAGTGCTCTTGTATACATCTCATACTAAATTTCATTTTGGGAGTTTTGTTGTCAAACCAATGGTTTAGCTATAATTGTATGCATACAATCTCTACTAAACCAACTTGGATTTATACCAGCATTATCAAGATAAATCATCATAATTTATATTCTGGAACTGTGCTTTAATAATTTGAGCAAGCAACACTGCAAAAACCAAATTACAAGTTGATAACAAATGCACATGTGACCATAGAATAAATGCATCAATTAAAATCATATAATAGTAGACGGTCCACATGGCAGGTGACTGGGCTCATATATTTATCACCTTTTATTCGTTTCAGAAATCAAGGGATTCAATCCCAACCTTAACTGGTATATCATGAGAATAAGCAGCACAAGAGAATTTTTGAAGAATTGTCTATTTCTTCAATATATGCCAATGTAACTCTCAATTAATTTTTCGTATCATAATTGAACCGGGATGGCCAACCGGTCATGACAACTAATATTTGTTTTAGTAAACTTCTAGTTTATTTATGGTATGTGATTTAATCATCATGCTTGTACTTGTGTAGTACAAATAAAAAGAAAGTCGGGTAGCCTTATATATTTTTCCGGTATGATTATAGTAATTTGAAGATATTCAATCTTCCTTTCATTTATAGTCTCAATATGCGAACCATTTTTAGCTAATATATTTGAAACTCAAAAAGTTTTTTTTAGACTTACTATAATATTAATGTCATGAACAATTTTACCTATCAGCATAATAACAAATTAGCTCTTCCAGAACTCTTAATTGATTTTGTACTATAAGATCTTTTGTCACACCATCCATATGGTGAATATCTCCTTCACGGAGAAAATCATATTATAATAATTGTCATGATCAAAATTATCATAAACAAAATTATTTATTGCTTTAATTTTGCCTTTAATAACTTTTTATAAGACACGGCAAAATATTTTCAGTGTACCACATGTACGTGACCAATGACATATTCATGTAATCATACAATAATGCATTATCTTTTTTTCTCTCAAACCTCCCGTAGAGGTGAGTTGTAGTACTATTCAACCATGCATAAATAGATTCTTATGCATAATTTGTATCACATATATATTTTCACATTCACTTTCAAGAATGGATCTGCATTTACAATGCTTATCAAAAGTCATATTTTCAAAGAATGGACCATAATCATCTGAATGTGCCTCATATTTACATCACTTTAATGGCAAATATTTCCATCACCTTATGAAGGATTATTTTATGAGAACTCTTATTGTTCTCTATTTTATAATTACCGGAATGATGACTATTATTATTCTGGTCTTTTGCACGCCCACATTCATCCGTCAATCACTTATCTTCATTTAGACTTATTATGCACCGCTACTACATTCACTTCAAGAATGGAGCAAATCAAATGGGACAAGTTTCATGCCTTTTCGTGAAAAATATATTATTATTTTTAGGTGAAATTAGGTCGTGACAGTGGGACTCAAACCCAATGTCTTACCAATATAAAGGCATGTTAGGCCATAATGAATTGGGACTCAAACCCAACTCTTATCATCATGGAGCATTAGGACTTGAATATGATGTCTTATCCTTAATCAATGTCATAATCTGTCAAAGTAAATCGGGACCATAAAATATTACCATTCACGATTATATGCATAAGTGAATTAAGTTTCAACAAGACATATAGAATATAATAACTCTTATGGTTAGAACATTTGTTGTAAATTCTATTGGAGTTCAGATGGACCATAAATCAATGTCATAATATTTCTTGAATTAATTTTAGGATATTGCTACTATATGGACTAATTTAAGACAAAAAATATAAAGAATATTTCCAAATGTATGTATCTGGGTGATGTTCTTTCAATACGATTTGAATTGAAAATAGATTTTGGGTAAGTTATACTTATAATTTTAAAATCATGTAAACATAGATTTTAATACCATGATCATTCTTATAAATATAAGTCTAACTCCACATCAATCAAACAAAACTAAATCGCATGAATCAAGAATCAAAATATGTAGGAAGAGAAACACCAAAGATACTGCTATAGTACGGTGCTAAGCCATGCCTTTTTTTTTAATTATTAGCTTCATGTACTATTAATAAGCACCACTATGATGAATGAAGGCAAAGAAATCTTACGTTTGGTCGTACTTGATTATTTAACAAATTCATTTCTCTGCAAAACTATAATTATATTATCGCGCAATATAAACAACATTAATCTTTAATCACAAAATAATTTAATATTAGAATTGTAACGACCCGACTTATCGTTTTAAGAATTTATGTCTCGTTCAGTGACTTAAGGTCTCGAGCAGTCTCGCAATATGTATTATGATCCGCGTGTGTGGTCAAGTTTGATTTACGGATGATTCAGAGTGATTTGGGACACTTAGTCCCTAAAAAAAAAGGAAGCTTAAATCTTAAGATTTTGACCGTAGTCGAAACTATGTGAAGACGACTCCAGAATGGAGTTCTGTGGATTCCGTTAGCTCCGTATGATAATTTTGGACTTAGGAGCGTGTCCGAAAAATTATTTGGAGGTCCGTAGTAAAATTAAGCTTGAAATGGCGAAACTCAAAATTTTGAAAAGTTGACCGGGGGTTGACTTTTTGATATCGAAGTCGGAATGCGATTTCGAGAGTTAGAACAGCTCCTTTATGTCATTGGAGACGTGCCTGCAAAATTTGACGTTATTCCGGGTTGATTTGAAAGGTTTTGGCACGAGTTTTAGAAGTTGGAAGTTTTGAAAATTCATAAGATCGATTCGTGGTGCGATTTGTATTTTCAGCGTTATTTGATGTGATTTGAGACCTCGAGCGAGTCCGTGTTAGGTTGTGGAACTTGTTGGTATGTTTAGACGGGGTCCCGGGGGCCTCAGGTGTATTTCGGATGGGCTACAGATCATTTCCTTCTATTTTTGAACTGCTGTTTATGTTTTCTGGTGTTCTTCTTCACTTTCGCGAAGATCACCTCGCGTTCGCGAAGTGTTACTGCTGACCACCTTATACTTCTTCTTCGCGTTCGCGTTCAGCCCATCGCGTTCGCGAAGGTTTGTCTTTTCCTCAACCGCGTTCGTGATTAGACACCCGCATTCGCGAAGCTCTTTTTGACAGCCTCATGTTTCTTCTTCGCGTTCGCGAAGAGCATCTCGCGTTTGCGAAGGTTTCCGGTTTTTATTCTTCGCGTTCGCGGCCCTTTGCTCGCGTTCACATAAGTCAGTCGTGGGCCATTAGATTTTTCCTCTCCGCGTTCGCGAAGCATAACTAGGCAGTTCATTTTTCTTCTTCGCGAACGCGATCCTTTCTCCGTGTTCGCGATGCACAATCACCTGGGCAGAATATAAGATTTTCAAATCGAGGGTTAGGCTATTTTTATCACATTTTGACTTATAGAGCTCGATTTTGAGCAATTCCTTGTGGGTTTTTCAAGCAAATCGATTGGGTAAGTGTTCTTCACCTAGAATCTATTTATTTCCATGATTCTATCGTTATATTTATCATTTAAATTGTGTTTTGAGTTGAGAAAAATGGTGGTTTTTGATAAAAAAAAATTTCAAAATGAAAAATCATGATTTGAGGGACGAAATGGTATCAAAATTTGATGAAATTGGTATGGTTGAACTCGTATCGGAATGGGTATTCGGATTTCATGAAAATCATGTCGGGTTCCAAGAGGCGAGTCCCGCGTTGACTTTTGTTGACTTTTTGAAATAAATTTTTAAGTCGACGTATTATTATCCAGAATAATTTTCGATGAATTTTAATGAAGTTATACAATTAAATTGGATAGATTTGAGCTGTCCGGAGGTCAATTCAAGCAAGAAGGCTATTTTGGAATATCGGCCTAACTTCAAAAAGGTAAGTGTCTTGCTTAACCTCGAGTGGGGGAATTTTTCCTTAGGCATTGAGTCTTATGTATAATTTGTGTAATTGAAAACCATGTATGCGAGGTGATAAGTACGTATTTGGTTTATATGTGCAAATTTTATTGAGTTAAAGTCTAGAGAATATTGTGTAATAACTCGGATAACTGTTGGCATGTATTTAATCATCTACTTGTCGTGCCTAAATCCTTGTTGTTGACTCTGTTATTATATGACAATGTGATGCGATTGTTATTTGATTATTATAAAATTTCGTGATGTTGCTGTTTGATAATTATTGGAACTTAATTTCATTTTAAATTTTCCCCTCTGCAAATAATTAATTAAATAAGCTTAAGAAGAGGTGTTTATATAATTATTGAAAATTTGATCTTTATGAAGACTTTGCTTTATGTTGAGTAATTTCTATCTCTATTTGATTATTTTTGGGTGTTGTACACATTGAGTGGAGCATTTGGCTATTTGTTATGAAATTAATTGACTTGGTTGTGGCCATTGGGCAAATTGTGATATGAATTGATTTTTGTTATATTGTTGTGATAATTTTCCGTGTAAATTGTTGTATTGTGTGAGTTGTTATTTCGGGGAGATAAGGGTGGCATTTCACCATTGATATTATGTAGTTATAAGGGTGGCATTTCACTATTGTTGTGTTTGTTGGAATATTGTCTGGGCGGAGTAATAAGGGTGGCTATAGGAGCGATAAGGGTGGCAATAGGAGCGATAAGGGTGGCTATTGATATTGTCTAGACGGAGCGATAAGGGTGGCTATAGGAGTGATAAGGGTGGCAATATGAGCGATAAGGGTGGCTATTGTCAGGGATGATATGTGATGATGTGGGGTTGTGGTGATGATGATTTTTTATGTGAGGTTGTGATTTTTCTTGTGTTTATTTTATACCCTGTGCAATTTATTTTGTTGTTGGTAAAATTGATAACAATCTGATTTATGTTGAAATTGAAAGCATGTGGCTATGGCCAGGAGAATTATAAAATGAAATGTGGGCATGAGGTGCCGTGAGTAAATAATAAGGATATTTGGCACGCGAATTGTCCGTGCAATTGATATATGAAATGTGGGCACGAGGTGCTGTGATGAGATGATAATGATATTTGGCACGTGAGTTGTCCGTGCAATTGTGATATGAAATGAGGGCACGAAATGCCAGGGAAATATGATGATTTAATTCTGGGCACGAGGTGCCGTGAAAACATGAAAAATGGGCTGAGACCCGTGTTTATGAAAAATATGAAAATGGGTTGAGACCCGTATTTTTATTAGACTAGTGAGTGTCTTGACTGTACCTCGTCTCTACTCCAATGAGGTTAGTCTTAATACTTACTGGGTACCGACCGTGGCGTAGTGATACTACACTTCTGTACATTTTTGTGCAGAGCCAGGTATTGAAGATAACAGACTTAAGCAGAGTTAAAGCGAGATCGTAAGGATTCAAGGTAGAGCTGCTTGGTCATCGCAGTCCCTTGGAGTCCTTTCATTTCATTGTACTGTTAACTTGTAATCAAACAGTATTATATATTCGGTCCTCGTGATCATTCTATGTATTCAGTTAGAGTTCGTGACTCAGTACTACCAGTCTTGGGAGGTTGTATATTGTAATTATTTCCGCTGTTAGTTTTGATTATTTATTTAATTAAAAAAATGGCTTAAAAATGCAATGGAAATCGGCTTACCTAGTCTTAGAGACTATGTGCCATCACGACCCCTGTGGTGGGATTTTGGGTCGTGACAAGTTGGTATCAGAGCTCTAGGTTCATAGGTTCTACGAGACACGAACGAGTCTAGTAGAGTCTTGCGGATCGGTACGGAAACGTTTGTACTTATCTTCGAGAGGCTATAAAACTGTTAGGAAAATTCCATTTCTTTCATTCCTGTCGTGCGGAATTTGTTGAATTTGGAATTTGAGCCTTTGTATCTCTATTCTCTCACAGATGGTGAGGACACGTGCTACCGGGTTAGCTGAGCAGGCATCCGCACATACTGCTAGGGTTATAAGAGGCCGGGGCCAAGGTAGAGGCCGAGGAAGGGCACGTGGGCACGTGCTGCGACTAGAGCACCTGTCAGAACAACAGTTGAGGAGCCACTAGTAGCTCCAGTTGGGGGAAAGGTACCAGAAGCACTTGTTGTTACCCTAGGACTTCAAGAGATTTTAGCACAGTTCCTGAGTATGTTTGGTATATTAACCCAGGCGGGATTGATCTTTGTTGCACCAAATATTCCGCAGATTGGGGGAGTAGCTCAGACTCCTATCACAACTCTAGAGCAGCACGTTCACGTTGGTCAGGTTCCGGGTGTAGTACCGGTACAACCTGTTATTCCGGATTGGCCTGAGGTCAGGCCCGAGGCATCAGAAGAAGAACAAAAGAGACTTGAAAGGTTTAAGAAATACGATCCACCAACTTTCAGTGGCACAGCTACAGAGGATGCCCGAGGATTTCTAGAAAATTATCACCGTATTCTCCGCACCATGGGTATTGTGGAAGTGAGCGGAGTTTCCTTTACTACATTTCAACTGTCGAGCGTAGCGTATCAGTGGTGGAAAATCTATGAAGAATGTAGACCAGCCGATGCCACACCATCAACTTGGGCTCAATTTTTCGGAAATGCTCTTGAAAGAGTTTGTTCCCCAGACTCTCAGAGATGCATGGTGCATAGAGTTTGAACGGTTGCGTCAGGGCACTATGACAGTGTCAGAATATGCTATTAGGTTCAGTGAGTTAGCCCGCCATGCACCTATCTTAATTCCTACAATCAGAGACCGTGTCTGCAGATTCATTGAGGGGATCGATTATGATACTAAAATATGCATGGCTCGAGAGTTACAAACTGATGCTCCATTTCAACAAGTAGTGGAGATTGCAAGGAAGATTGAGGGTGTTTTAGGCTAGGAAAGGGAGTCTAAGGAGGCCAAAAGGTCTCGAAGATCTGGAGGGTTCAGTGGATTTTACTCTTCAGCTAGAACCCATTATAGCGGAGGCTCGAGCAGTCGGTCAGCTCAGTACGCACATCAGATTACTCGGAGTGCTCCAGTTTACAGTGCACCACCGACACGAGATTCTTACAGTGGTTATTCCAGTTATCCGGCACATACTCAATACGAGCAGCCGCGACCTCAGAGGGGTTGTTATGAGTGTGTTGATACTAGGCATATCATGAGAGATTGTCCCATACTTGGGAGGGTGGATTTAATCAGAACACTCTAGCTACAAGCTTTATTCCAGTTGATACTCCACATGCACAGTCAGCTAGAGGTGGAGGACAGGCGGGTAGTGGGTGCCTAAGAGGTGGAGGCCCGACCCGTTGATTTAATCACTATGATTAATCTAAGGCCAATACACCAGATGGTGTCGTTACAGGTACGATCCTGATTTTTAGTATAAAAGGATATTTTCCTTAATTTGATTCAGTTCTGAATATTGAGGTGAATCCTCTTATTATGCTCCACTTGTGGGTGAGCTTCATAAATTTGTGACCCACTTATATATGTATCCCTGTTGGGAGATTTAAAGATGTGAGCCTATGTCTGTCACTTTATTTTTGTGCACCATTGAGGGCTATAAGTCCAAAAGCAAAAATTTATTATTCAATACAGCGGGTTTAATGTGTTTCAAAATAATTGATTCTAATTTTTATGAATTATACGCCCTACCGGTATCAGGGTTCATTATATGTTGTGAAAAATATTTATGAAATATATTGAAAAGAAGAAATAAAGGAAATTAAAAATTTCAGTTGGCACAATGTGCAACAAAATTGTGATTCGGATTTGAGGACGAGATCCTCACATTTTTTTACATGATGTGAAATATTTAAACCGGGCTGCAAGCCGCGGTGGAAGTTATGTAAGGACGAGGTCCTTGTGGTGAAATATTTATGAGTTTAAAATTTTTTCTTTGTGAAATTTAATTGTACAGTAGTATTAATAGGGAGTCATGCCTCTTAGGCTTATTTGATAATTCTTGTATATTTTTCTGTGCATATTCAGCCATTTTGGTATTGTAAATATTGAGTTTTAACCTATGAGATGAGTACCCAGGTAGCGTTAAAAGTGACTCATTAATCCGAATAAGCAATCATAAGGTCTTCATGCCTCACATTCTGTTGTAAGTGTTTGGAAATTCGAAATGAGGTGGTGGTTAATATGAGATTAATTGATGATGCTAGAATTAATTATGAACAACTTTTAAGACCAAAGATGTGGTGATGAGCATACATATGATGTGCTTCATGTCCTGATATCATTATGATAATACAGTGCTTGTAATGTTGAGATTGGTGTTATTGATATATACCTTGTGGTATTGTGTTGGGTTGTGGATGTGTTGTTAGGAGTTATTTTGGTGTTACTCTGGCAGGTGGATAGGCCCAATTACAAGGGAGACTCTGCCGAAATTTCTGAAAAAAATGGGAGTTAGTAAAATTTGGAGGATTGAGATTTGCAAAGGAAGAGATAAGTTATGTTATGTGTTTGAGGGCGAATGATCCTAAGCGGGGGAGAATGTAACACCCCAGGAAATATTTGAAGTACTTCAACACTATCAAGAAAAATTAATATGTGTGTACGCATGAGTTGCTATAGCCAGTTGAGACTAATATCGTGCATTATTATGAAAAATCAGACCTTTTGAAATGTTTGGAGTGTAAGGAATTGATCTTAAAGTTTACAAATATGGATAAAAGAAAGAAACTCAAATGAGATGATGTTGTCATGCTTATCTCAAATGTGGTATCGTGGAATCAACTATGAATATATGTGTAAAAGTAAAATCATCAATTTGGTAACCGCAGAATAATTCTTAGCACGTTCGAGGATGAACGTTTGTTTAAGAGGTGGAGAATGTAACGACCCGACTTGTCATTTTAAGAATTTACGCCCTGTTCAGTTACTTAAGGTCTCGAGCAGCCTCGCAATATGTATTATGACCCACGTGTGTGGTCGAGTTTGATTTACGAATGATTCGGAGTGATTTGGGACACTTAGTCCCTAAAAAGGAAGCTTAAGTCTTAGAATTTTGACCGTAGTCGGGACTGTGTGAAGACGACTCAGGAATGGAGTTATGTCGGTTCCGTTAGCTCCATATGATGATTTTGGACTTAGGAGCGTGTCCGAAAAATTATTTGGAGGTCCGTAGTGAAATTAAGTTTGAAATGGCGAAACTCAAAATTTTGAAAAGTTGACCGGGGAGTTGACTTTTTCATATCGGGGTCGGAATGCGATTCCGAGAGTTAGAACAGCTCTGTTATGTCATTGGAGACGTGCCTGCAAAATTTGACGTTATTTCGGGTTGCTTTGATAGGTTTCGGGATGAGTTTTAGAAGTTAGAAGTTTTGGAAATTCATAAGTTCGATTTGTGGTGCGATTTGTATTTTCGGCGTTATTTGATGTGATTTGAGACCTCGAAAGAGTCCGTGTTAGGTTGTGGAACTTGTTGGTATGTTTAGACGGGGTCCCGGGGGCCTCGGGTGTGTTACGGATGGACTACGGACCATTTCCTTCTATTTTTGAACTGTTGTTTCTGTTTTCTGGTGTTATTCTTCGCGTTCGCGAAGTGTTACTACTGACCACCTTATACTTCTTCTTCGCGTTCGCGTTCAGTCCATCGCGTTCGCGAAGGTTTGTCTTTTCCTCTACCGCGTTTGCGATTAGACACTCGCATTCGCGAAGCTCTTTTTGGCAGCCTCATGTTTCTTCTTCACGTTCGCGAAGAGCATCTCGCGTTCGCGAAGGTTTCTATTTTTATTCTTCGTGTTCGCGGACCTTTGCTCGTGTTCGCATAAGTCAGTCATGGGCCATTAGATTTTTTCTCTCCTCGTTCGCGAACAACCCATCGCGTTCGCGAAGCACAACTGGACAGTTCATTCTTCTTCTTCGCGAATGCGATTCTTTCTCCGCGTTCGCGATGCACAATCACCTGGGCAGAATATAAGATTTTCAAATCGAGGGTTAGGCCATTTTTATCACATTTTGACTTATAGAGCTCGGTTTTGAGCAATTCCTTGTGGGATTTTCAAGCAAATCGATTGTGTAAGTATTCTTCACCTAGAATCTATTTATTTCCATGATTCTATCTTTATGTTTATCATTTAAATTGTGTTTTGAGTTGAGGAAAATGGTGATTTTTGAAGAAAAGTTTTCAAAATAAAAAATCACGATTTGAGGGACGAAATGGTATCGGAATTTGATGAAATTGGTATGGTTGAACTCGTAACGGAATGAGTGTTCGGATTTCATGAAAATCATGTCGGGTTCCGAGGGGCAGGTCCCGCGTTGACTTTTTAAAATAAATTTTTAAGTCGACGTATTATTATCCGGAATTGTTTCCGTTAAATTTGAATGAAGTTATACAATTAAATTGGATAGATTTGACCTGTCCGGAGGTCAATTCAAGCAAAAAGGCTATTTTGGAATATCGGCCTAACTTCAAAAAGGTAAGTGTCTTGCTTAACCTCGAGTGGGGGAATTTCCCCTTAGGCATTGAGTCTTATGTACAATTTGTGTAATTGAAAACCATGTACGAGAGGTGACGAGTACGTACTTGGTTTATATGTGCAAATTTTATTGAGTTAAAGTCTAGAGAATATTGTGTAGTAAATCGGATAACTGTTGGCATGTATTTAATCATCTACTTACCGTGCCTAAATCCTTGTTGTTGACTCTATTATTATATAACAATGTGATGCGATTGTTATTTAATTATTATAAAATTCTGTGGTGTTGCTGTTTGATAATTATTGGAACTTAATTTCATTTTGAATTTTTCCCTCTGCAAATAATTAATTAAATGAGCTTAAGAAGAGGTGTTTATATAATTATTGAAAATTTGATCTTTATGAAGACTTTGCTTTATGTTGAGTAATTTCTATCTCTATTTGATTATTTTTGGGTGTTGTATACATTGTGTGGAGCATTTGGCTATTTGTTGTGAAATTAATTGACTTGATTGTAGCTTTGGAATTTAGTTGTGGCCATTGGGCAAATTGTGATATGAATTGATTTTTGTTATGTTGCTGTGATAATTTTCCGTATAAATTATTGTGTTGTGTGAGTTGTTATTTTGGGGAGATAAGGGTGGCATTTCACGGTTGATATTATGTGGTTATAAGGGTGGTATTTCACTATTGTTGTGTTTGTTGGAATATTGTCTGGGCGGAGCGATAAGGGTGGTTATAGGAGTGATAAGGCTCGCTAGTGATATTGTCTGGGCGGAGCGATAAGGGTGGCTATAGGAGTGATAAGGGTGGTAATAGGAGCGATAAGGGTGGCTATTGTCAGAGACGATATGTGATGATGTGGGGTTGTGGTGATGATGATTTTTTATGTGAGGTTGTGATTTTTCTTGTGTTTATTTTATACCTTGTGCAATTTGTTTTGTTGTTGGTAAATTGATAACAATCTGATTTATGTTGAAATTGAGAGCCTGTGGCTATGGCCAGGCGAATTATAAAATTAAATGTGGGCACGAGGTGCCCTGAGTAAATAATAAGGATATTTGTTACGTGAATTGTCCGTGCAGTTGATATATGAAATGTGGGCACGCGATGATGTGATGAGATGATAATGATATTTGGCACGTGAGTTGTTCGTGCAATTGTGATATGAAATGAGGGCACGAGGTGCCAGGGAAATATGATGATTTAATTCTGGGCACGAGGTGCCATGAAAACATGAAAAATGGGCTGAGACCCGTGTTTATGAAAAATATGAAAATGGGTTGAGACCCGTATTTTTATGATTTTGAAATGAGGTATCACATGATGACTTTTTAATTGAAAGGTTTATATTCAAAATATTTATTTGGAAGGATTTTTACTTAGAAAATATTATATGAAAGATATTTATCTGAGAAAATTATATTTGAAAAGATTTATTGAAAAAATTATATTTGAAAAATAATTACTTGAGAAAATTATATTTGAAAGAAAATTATTTGGAAGAATTATATGTGAAAGACATGTATTTGAAGTACTTGATTTAATTGGGTGTAATTGTACTTATTAATTATTGAGCGATATTAATGGTATTCTTGTTATCTGCTGTGTATATCACTGGTTGTTTCATGTTGCTATATTGTTATTTATTTCCTATTATCTTATATATTATATTGCACAGGTTATTAGACTAGTGAGTGTCTTGATTGTACCTCGTCTCTACTCCATTGAGGTTAGTCTTGATACTTACTGGATACCGACCGTGGCGTAGTGATACTACACTTCTGCACATTTTTGTGTAGAGCCAGGTATTAAAGATAACAGACTTAAGCGGAGTTAAAGCGAGATCGTAAGGATTCAAGGTAGAGCTGCTTGGTCGTCGCAGTCCCTTGGAGTCCTTTCATTTCATTGTACTGTTAACTTGTAATCAAACAGTATTGTATATTCGGTCCTCGTGATCATTCTATGTATTCAGTTAGAGTTCGTGACTCAGTACTACCAGTATTGGGAGGTTATATATTGTAATTATTTCCGCTGTTAGTTTTGATTATTTATTTAATTAAGAAAAATGGCTTCAAAAATGCAATGGAAATCAGCTTATCTAGTCTTAGAGACTAGGTGCCTCACGACTCCTATGGTGGGATTTTGGGTCGTGACAAGAATGAGTAATGAAATTCACTCCCCGGACAATAGAGATCTCGTACATCTCAACTTCTTAAATTTTCATTTTTGGGTTTGGTTTAGGTAACAATTATGTTCCTTACCAACGATTAGGACTAAAACTCTACGAAAAGGAACTTTATATTAGATCTAATTTCTTAGGATTAAAGAACATAAAAGTAGATATTTGTGTAGTTCTATGAATGTATAAACCCTTACCACTATGAAGAAAAATTAGAATAAAGTTACCTTGTCGCCAAATTGGTATTGGCCAGCGCTAGGGAAGTTAAAGAGCACCTACCACATAATATTGATAGAAGATTATGACATGAATCATTCGTACTGATAACGTGTTATAAAATATAGCTCGGAGTAACAATATAGAATAAGGAAAAACAAGCTAAGAGATATAGAGAGAAAGAGATGAGAGATTCTTATTTTTTCTTCAATTGTGATATCTTTCCTATCTATTACAAGGTCTTTATATATGCATGAAAAGTGAAGAATCACTATTGTAAATTAGTGAGTGGAATGACCACTATTGAGAAAAATGGTCATTACATAAATATGTCATTGAATATCTCATTAAGCATTTGAGAGGAAGATCATGAAGGAAGATCATAAGGGAGGTTATGGAGATAATTGAATATGTCATTAAGCATTTGAGAGGAAGATCATAAGGGAGGTTATGGATATAATGGAGAAGAGTAGTGAGCATTAATCCTTTGGTGGTCATGGACCTCCACCGTAATTCAAGATTTTATAACAATAACATTTATATATAATATGTGTATAATCCACCTATATGACTTTTGAAAAAGTAAAAAGTGAATTCATCTCACTATTTGGGTAAAGATTTCCTTGGATAATTAAATGGGCTTTGAGTTGCTTTCTTGGGCTTCGGTGGGCTTAGTCTCAAAACAGTAGCAAAGCACACCGGTGACTCCATCGTCGACGTGAACGGTGCTAATGGTTTCTGAAAACCTTTTTGGTGAAGTCGTTCCTGTACTCTAAAACCAGGTTCTACTTTATGGTTTCTGAAACAACGTGAATTAAACTTTGTCTGAGCGCAGAATAGTACGATGTATTTGTCTTCTTGTTCATCTGGGAATGCTTAGTTTCTTCTTCTTTTTTTCTTTCAATAGAAGCAAAAAATGTTACAAACCGAACAACAAGCAACTGTTCTTGTTCCCAAATTGCTGAAACTCCCACCACTCAAAGCTCTTACGCTCTTCACATCCTCAACAGAACAAGGCTTCCAACAAACTCATCAATCATTTTCCATAATCATAGATCAACTTCTCTCATGCAACGCGCTCTCACGCGCTCAATCGCTCATCTTACAGTTAGTTTCTGGTAAAATCACTTCACCCCATTTCACAGTGTCTTCCTTGCTTCACCATTTGACACATACCCAGTTCTTAAATTCTACTCCTTTATATGAAATCATCATTACTGCCCATGTTCAATCTCAATTAGTAGATAAAGCTTTGATCTTTTTTAATCAAATGATTGATAAAAAACTTGTACCTACATCAAATACTTTTAATAGTATACTTTCTTCTCTTATAAAGAATGGATTCTTTGAAAAGGGTTGGTCTATTTTTGAAGAATCAATTGGAAAGGAGTTCTTGGATATGCATAGTTTTGGGATAGTGATAAAGGGTTGCTGTGAAAATGGTGACTTGGATGGTGCCTTTGAGGCGTTAGCCAAATTGAAAAACTTGGGTTGGCTCCCGAATGTTGTAATATATACAACAATAATCGATGGATGTTTTAAGCAAGGTGATGCTGGACGAGCAAAGGAGTTGTTTAATATAATGTCGGCTGAGGGTATCGTTCCTAATCAGTACACTTATTCTGTTTTGCTTAGTGGTTTCTTTAGGCAAGGGCTTAAAACTGATGGCTTTGAGCTTTATGAGAAGATGAAGCTTGACGGAGTGTTTCCCGATATATATACTTATAACTCTCTTATTAATGTGTATTGCAGCGATGGAAAAGTTAACAAAGCGTTTGAATTATTTGATGAAATGCAGCGTAACGGGGTAGTGTGCAATGTTGTAACTTACAACACTTTGATTAGAGGGTTATGCCAAGAGAAGAGGGTATCAGAAGCTGAGAAATTATTGGAACGATTAAAGCAGGCTGGCTTGCACCCTAATTTGGTCACATACAACACTCTAATAGATGGGTATTGTAGCGCTGGAAAGCTTGAGAAAGGATTAGTTTTGTTCAATCAGATAAAGTCCAGTGGATTAACACCTACTTCAATCACATATAATACTTTAATTGCGGGTTTCTCTAGAGCTGGAAATCCATCAAGGGTTGTTGACTTTGTTCGTGAGATGGAGGAAAGAGGCATATTTCCTTCAAAAGTCACATACACAATTCTAATTGATGCATTTGCTCGATCGAAAGACATGGAAAAAGCACTCGAGGTATTCTCGCGTATGCATAAAGCTAGTTTGAGTGTGGACCTTCGTACATATGGTGTCTTGATACATGGATGGTGTAGTCAAGGGAATATGAAGGAAGCATTGAAGTTGTTCCGATCAATGGCTGAACATCATCTGAAGCCTAACGATGTAATATATAATATGATGATATTTGGATACTGTAAAGAGGAAAGTTCGTATAGAGCCTTGAAGCTGCTCAAAGAAATGGTTGAGAATGGAATGGTTCCAAATGGAGCAAGCTATTGCTTGACAATTGAAGCTCTTTGTAATGATGGGAAATGGAAAGAGGCCAAAGTTCTTGTCAATGGCATGATAAAATTTGGTCTAAAACTTTCAGTTTCATCATGTGATCTGATTCAAAAGGCAATGAACATGACAACTTAAGTATATTGTGAAGGTGGTCCCTAAATTATTTGCACAGAATGAGCAACGGGAATGAACATTAACTGAAAAAGGGGTGAAGCCTAAAACACCTCAGAATGCCTTGTGCTCAGTATCATGGGAAGCTTCACTGCAACTAACACCTTTTGGTATTGACCGGTGAGTGTTTATTGCAGTTTCATGTCATTGGTTTATATGTTATGTTTCTAGTGTATCTAGTGAATTGTGTGGCCATTCTCTTGTTTCATGTTAATGTAGTTCATGTTATTATTTTGCAGCCCTTCTGCTAAAGATTATGCAGACCACTTAATCACAAGCTTACTCTGATTCTTGACAGAAAAGAAAAGAGGAGGCCTTCTTAAACACGTTTGTAAATGATTTGGATATTATACTTACTACAGAAGTCTTGTCAACTTGGGAGTTCGGTAACAGCTGCATGCTACTTTTTTTCATCATATGAGGCATCAGAAAAACTTGTTCATCTGTGTAGACCTGTCTCAGATTAGGTTGAAGATACAAACTATAATAGTTATTAGGGTCTCTTGTTGTTGTTAGTGCTGTGTTTTCTCTATAAAAGGAGCTTAATGAAGTTGGGATTACTCTTTTTGGGTGGGAGATGAGGTGTTGGGCTCACCAAAGTTCTTGAACCAGCCAATAGAGCAGCTGATCTTTATTCTTCAGACCATTCATCTTATATTAAAGGGCAAATTAATATTTTGGACAGGTCATTATGCATGCAAGAGTTTAGCTAAAGTATCTGATCATTATAATTGACGAAAGACTTTACTATGTCTTATTCCTTTGCTGTATTTCTCTTTTAGGAACATAGTTATAAATAAATCTTCTGCCTTCTTTAGAGGTAGTGGTGAGACACGGTTATGGCGGCTGCTGCTGCTGCTGCTGGTACTGCGAATAAATATGTGTGTGTGTGTGTGTGTGGGGAAAGCGGGAAACTAAAACTCAAGATCAACCACACTTTCACTGTTTAAGGGGCAGCATCTCCTCCTGTTTACTGAAGGATCAATACTTTGAGTAATAGGAAAATAATCGATATTATAATTGTAAGCATAGTCATTATAGATTGATGCATTTTTTGCTGTGGAGGTTTCCGTAGTAGGATGAGCAAAAGTTTTTTGAAGGTATTTGTTGGTGTTGATCTGAATATTGTGTCGAGAATTTCGAGTAAGCAGCTATTAGTATTTGAATATTTTGCACAACCCCCGAATTCTGTCACCAAAGAAACTAGCTAATGGTATAATCCAGTTTTACTGATGTACTTATCTTTGGCTTGCTCTTCAGCTGTTCTATATTGATGCACATTATTTCAGTTGTTGCCCACTTTGGATTACATACTATTCTAACCCCCAGTCCCTCACAAGCCTTCTGATTCCACATTGCCTTGTATCTGCACTCTCAAACTTGGACCAAAGTTGTGAGAAGGTTTACATATTGGTGGTTCCTCATATTATTGCTTCCTTTTATTTCTCTGCTAAGTGTGGGAGAATTACGCTCCTTATCACTTGGTCCAACATCCCATCAGAAAATGGCTCACGTTTGAAGCCTTTATCTGATATGTCCCAGGTTGTGCATAATCTGAAAATTACTTTTCACCATTAGTCCATCCCATTTAATTGTTTGTTTTTTTCTTTCCTTCTTCTTCTCCAGGGAGATACGACTTTGCACCCTAAAATTTCTCTACCATTATATTTATTCTTTAATTCTCCTTCCAGATTCAAAGCTGATAACCACTATTTAGATGAGAAGAAAAAATACTACGTAAAAGAATTATTTCTTTTTGGAGTCGTATGAAGATCACTTCCTCCATTGGAATGGAGAGAATTGTGAGGTTCGCTTGGTAGGTTGTTGGATCATCAAACTAGAAACAAGATGTTGGCATTGTCTCAGTCTTATCCTCATTCCACATGTAATTTTAATATCAGTGGTTGATTAAAAACTTGAAAAATAAAAGTCACCGTTAAAGGTCGTTCGAGCTTCAATTTCAGAAATTGAATTTTTCGATTTGTTAGTTGTTTGGATTGGGTGTTGTCCCAATTGGTTGGGATCAAGGGAAGTTCAAAACTCAAATTTGAAGTGATTTGGAGTAGATTTAAGCTATATTTGAGTTAAATTTCAGAAGATGTTCAAGGAAGAATAAGAACCAGTGAAGCTCTATTGATAGGATTCATTTGTATAATAGTGTATAATATTATATAAGTAGTGTATAATAGTGTGTTAACACCATTTACACATTATTGTATACAAGGTTGATACATTATTTACAGGTATTTGAAGGATTTCTCACACTTCTTATACACCTATATATATTGTGTATCACGAACATTTTCACTACTGTGCTTATACATCTTTATACACTTTTTAACAGCTATATATATAATGTACCTCTTTGTATAAAAGTTTATAACATTGTATAAAAATGTATAAGCATATTTGACGAACTTTTTGTACGATTTCACTATAATTCTTGTATAAAACTAGTCCAAATCTCCATCAAATGACTTCAAACTTTGTATATAGCCTACTTAGACTATTTCTAATAAGTTCAAACAATACCCCCTCCAAATTTCTCGTAAAATCATATTCGAAATATAACAAGATTAGCATTAAAGGAGATGGGATTTTAGGTTTCTCGCATCCATCTTTACGTTTTATAGTTGTGATAGGTATGTATAAACTTGAGGAAAAGGGAGAATAAAAACTCACTGATATTTCAGCCTGAAGATATTCATAATCAAAAAAACAAAAAAATAATTCGGATCTAAGCTTATTGATATTTGGCTACATATTTGTAAACTTGTAGGTCTAACTTATGAAGTGCATTATTCGTTGTAAATCATAACTCTTGTCTATGTGCATATGAGTTTAGCAAAGATGGTTCCAAACCCGAATAAATGAGGGTTACTTATCAAACAATAGAGAGAAATTGTGGTAAGTAGATAGCTACTATAAAAATATTTTAACTACGAAGAATCCGTGCGAGTAAGAGGGTAGTTGGCGAAATTATATAAATTGAATGGAACTTCAGCTTCGACAATCGTATCATCCTTCCAGCAAATAAGGTGGAGTGGGCAAGGTAGAGAAGACATGAAAACACAAGCTCAAACTTCAGCATTTTCATTACCTGCGGAAGTAAAGTAAGCATTTCCAGTGAATAAGAATTAGAATTTTCATTGGGTCGGGAGCTAAGAGAGATTGAAAAGGTTTAAATAAGAGTATGCCTAACATCTTTCGCTCTCTTATTAGAAGAAGGAAGGGGCGCGACCCCACTCAGCTCGAAGAAGTAGCTCTTTCAACTAATCTATGCTTTTCCTTTCTATCTCCTCGCTACTATAAAATGTTGAATTTCTTTTTATTTTCACTGGCGAAGATGATTTCCGCTAACAACTTGTTTGGATGGTTGTTACATATTGTATTGTATCGCATTGTTACTTTAAATACGATGTTTGTTTTGGTTGTTACTTAAATTTTATTGTATCGTATCGTTAAATCCGTCGTTACGTAACGACGAAATATGCCACTTTATGTAACGACCGATTTGGTGTGGTTACGTCGTTATCTTATCTTTTTCTCTCATCTCACCCTTCATTATTATTAAATAATTTTATTTTATCATTTGCCCTATCTTTTTATATAATAAATTTACCATGTATCATAATTTTTCTTTATAATATTGCAAGTTTATTCTCCATATTGCTGATGTGTGATATCATGAAACAACAGCAAACGATACAATCTATCCAAACATTGTATTCATCAAACGATACAATACAATACAATACGATACATTATGAAACGATGTGTAACAACTACCCAAACAAACTGTAAGGCTTCTAGATGAGTAGGATCTTAATGATACGTATAGTTGATTCCAACTAGTTTGTTTTAAGACGCAGTTAATATATACTATGGTCTAATAGTTGTGGACTTGTAAAAAATTTCTGGAAAAGTTGAGCCCTCAATTTTGAAATAGAAAAACTATAGATTGATTGCATACGGAATAGTATCTTGAGAGGATAATAAAGAGAGAATAGATCCATAAAGTGTAGTACCAAAAGAAGAAAATTTATCAATTATAGTCATGGATTTACTTTACCATATAGAAAGGTTCTTTTGGTCATAAAGTTTTTTTCTTTTTTTCTTCATTTTCTTTTTTTGGACAGAAGGACCACCATATTCTGAAAACGGAGTACTGCTCATTCTTTAAAAGCAAGGCTTGCTCAGTTGTTAAAGCATCTCCACCCACGACCGTAAGGACCTGAGTTTGAGTCACGCCGGAAAAAAAGTGAACGATATATATCCTCCTAATTTTTAGGAATTTTTTTAAAAAAAGTACTACTCCTTTCATGTGGTAATTGGGACCAGAGAACTCCATGTATGAAAACTCACTGACAACATGACCAATGAGGAAGAAATTGCAATCAGTATACAAATTTCAGTTTGCAAAAATAAATACTAGGTTGGGGACCATATTAGGTTAGGAGACTTAGAGCTCGTTTGAACATAAGAATTTTTTCACTTTTTTTCGAAATTTTTTTATTTTTTTTCGAAACCAGTGTTTGGTCACTAAATTTTCAATTTTCACTTGAAGATGAATTTTGGAATTTTTCAAAAAATTAAAAATTTTCAAAAAGTTATTTTTCAAAATTTTCACTCGGATCACTCACAAAACTTCAAAAAATAACTCAAATTATATTTATGTCCAAACACAACTTTAATTTTCAAATACCATTTTTACTTGAAATTTTCTTTTACTTTTTTATGAAATT
This sequence comes from Nicotiana tabacum, assembly GCF_000715075.1. Lineage (NCBI taxonomy): Eukaryota > Viridiplantae > Streptophyta > Magnoliopsida > Solanales > Solanaceae > Nicotiana > Nicotiana tabacum. Next base: position 128,983,249 of record NC_134102.1, on the reverse strand, counting down.
TTACAATTCTTGTGTCCAAACGCCCACTTAATAGCCAACAATTGTTTGATAGTCATCATATCTAATAGAGCAAAGTCTAATAGTATGATATGTGTATCAACCATAAAGATTTAAGTTATATACAGTAACAATGTAAAGATTTTGTTACATGATCAGCGTATTTTAACATATTATAGTAATGGATTTTTTAACCAAATAAACAATTGTAATACTTATCATAAAATGTATCCTAGTTATCCTATGATCTGATTGTATATATATATTTTTACATCTTAAGTCATAAGACTTTGAGATATTGGATCGATAATAATAATAATGATAAGTAAATAGTGAACAAAAATTTGACAGTAATATCCTTTTCTCAAAAATAACATTTTCTAGATGGGTTGGGATCAATATGCTATTTTTCTGAAAAATGTTCCACTAATTCCTCTTAAGAATATTCACCTAATCGTCAATTTGATGCTATATTTATCTTCCTTTTTCTTCATTCTTTTCAATCCATTTTTATTATTGGAAAGCAAACTAATATACTACATGATTTAGACCCTTACACCTGCAGAAAATGGTGGGACCCTTTTCTTATTAAATTGTTCCTTACAAAATTAGGATTTCCATGAAAGGGACGGCTAGGTTTGTATTGGAGTATACTGCATTATTTGAAAAAGGTGATGCCGAGTTCACGTGTTCAACAAATGTTCTGCCATATTTATTACTACTACTTTTTTTTTTTCTGTAAAATAATTAGTACGTATATTGTTTCCTTTTCTCGGATTTGATCATATAAATCTATTCATCTCTTTATCCTCCAACTCAAATACGATAATCTATTGAAATGGTTTATTCTCAAAAATCGCTTATTCTCATATACTAAGGGTGTGTTTGGTACGAAAGAAAATATTTTCAATGGAAAATATCACTTATTTTTCTGAAAAATGAGTAGTTTTATCACTTATTTTCCCTTGTTTGGTTGGTGAGTGAAAAACTTTTTTCGGAAAATATTTTCTAGTGTTTGATTAGAGAGTATAAAATATTTTTAGGAAAATAATTTTTTATGCTACATCATGAAAAGAAAATACTCATTTTGTTAAAATAAAAAAAACATATTTTTTCTACATCAGGAAAAAAAATAATTAGTTTGTTGAAATTAAAGAAAATATTTTTTCTACATCATGAAAACAAAGTACTTTTTTGTTGAAATGAAAGAAAATACTTTTTCTACATAATGGAAAGAAAAGTACTTGCTTTGTTGGAAAAAAATACTTTTTCTATTTTTGAAAAAGAAAATACTTAGTTTGTAGAAATGAAAGAAACTACTTTTTCTACATCATGAAAAGAAAGTACTTGTTATGTTGAAATGAAAGAAATTATTTTTATTTTTTCTACATCATGAAAAGAATATACTCGTTTTGTTAAAATTAAAGAAATTACTTTTTCTACATCATGAAAAGAAAGTACTCATTTTTTGAAACAAAATACTTTTTCTATTCCAGGAAAAGAAAATACTTACTTTGTTGAAATAAAAGAAAATACTTTTTTCTACATCATAAAAAGAAAGTACCCGTTTTGTTGAAATGAAAGAAAATATTTTTTCTACGTCATAAAAAAAAGTACTCATTTTTTGAAAAAAATACTTTTTCTATTTCGGGAAAAGAAAATACTTAGTTTGTTGAAATGAAAGAAAATACTTTTTTCTACATCATGGAAAAAGTACTCATTTTGGAGTGGATGGGGTGTGATATGTAATACCCCGAAAAATTTCGAAGTACTTAAGCGTTATTAAGAAAGTTGATGTGCGCTAATTATATTATTTTGTGTGCAGGCGAGGACTATTAATATGATGGACATCAATTGGATATGATAATAAGTGCACGAATCATATTATAAGTGGTGTGGGTCTAATGATAGCCCTAAGTCTAAGTCAAGGTGGAAATTACATGATAGACTAAATTCCAAATGAGTATACACAAGACAAAACTTTGGACGAGCATATCTACATATATGTAAGGAGTTATGTGATAAACAACCTATCATATTAAATCCCTTTGAGTCTAGTTTCCAACGTACTAAACCGTTCGTCATTTAGATATTTCTACAGAAAGTTATGACCATTTTACCGGACCTATGCTATATGCGCGACCGCGCATATTAGAGAGTATTATGCCTCAGGTGCGCGATCGCGCACGTAGGAGCCCATTAAATAACCCCAAGGCCGAGTAGAGAGAGGAGTTAAGTCATTTCTTGAGCTAAAACCTGATATTTTTAGAGTGAGAGAGTGCTCTAGAGTGGGAAAGTGTTCCTCAACAATTGTTCTTCAATTCTTGCTCAAATCTTGGAAGATTTAACAAGGAAAACCCACAAGGTCTTTATCCTAAAAGTAGGATTCTGTACCCTAACCCTCAATCTCGAATTTTATTTAGAATTGGGTAATTAGTAAGATAATTTTTGGGCATGGGAATTATTCATCTTGCATACATGTGTTATCAAAGGGTGTAAGAGGATTGTTGAGCTAAGAATGGTAGATAATGGTTTTGGGATGATGGAACCTACCATAGGAGGACCTTGAAACCTTAATGCACACCTAATATTTGATAAAAATGCTCAAATGAGCTAGAACCATGATCATCCTTTAAGAAAGCTCAATTGAGGTATGTTGGCTAAACTACTCTTTTAGAAATGAATTCCATGATCTTTACGTAAGTTTTAAGTATTGTTGGTTCAAGTTCCTAATTCCCATGTTTTGAGTTATTCCTAATAAATTCGATTATCCCGAGTAAGCAAAGTGTCGAAAGATGTATATATTCAAAATATATTCCGAATGTTCCTATCACATTATATTATCCTCCGAAAATGTGTTCAAGAATGATATGTGTATTAAAATGTTATGGCTTTGAGTCGTGTTTCAAATGAAAGCTAGTATGCTATGCGCCAACTTGTGTGAGAAAAACTCGATATGCTTAAGACTTTTAATTACTCATGTGTGTACCTGAAATCTTGATTAGAAATAATCTATAAAGATGCTCGAAAGTGAAAGAAGTGGGTTGAAGATATAAAGTGTGGCTACTGTGCCAAGAATGAAAGTTATACTTGTGTCTAGAGATGCCAATGAAATGAGATGATGTGAGAAAGATTATGAAATGAGCCCTGATTTAACTGTTCCAAAATTACTTCAAAAGTAGATTTGTCTAAAAGCTTATGTCCTCAAGTCGTGCTCCAATGTGGTTATTTTAACTAATGTTATGTTTTATGAGTATTTTCAATATGTTTTGTGTTCTTACATATTCGTGAGTGAAAATTGTGTATTGTCCTTTTTGGGGAAAAGTAATTCAAGAATAAATGGTGTGTTACTTGTTTATGATTTTAACTTGTACTTCGATTGCCAATCATTTTACTCCATTTTTTGGAAAGAAATCTATTGTGCTTAAATTCTTCATTTTCAATGAACTTAAAGTTATGATTTCCGGAATATTATATATGTTGATATTTATGATGATGATCCATGAAAGGAAAGAAATGAAAGTATGGAATATGAAATATGGTTATTATTCCATGAATGAAGAATCATATGTATGGCCAAGAGAGCCAATGAAATAATGATGTTGTAAGTGGATGAAAATGCCAAAGAGGCTATAAATGGTGTGAAAGATTATGAGGTAAATGCATGTGTATTGTAGTTTCCTTTATATGCAAATCAAAAATATTTTTGAGAGTATCGATAGTCACCGAGGAAGGGTAGGTTGAAATAACTTAACACCGAAACAACATGTGCCGGTGTAGGAGTGGATTGTGATTATTCCCCTTGTTTGTGATGAGATTGATGTGATAATATTATTTCCCTTATTTGGGATGAGATTGATGTGATAAAATTATTCCCCTTAATTGGGATGGGATGATTGATAGAAAAGGATGATGTCGATCCACACGACATTGTGGTGAGATGGCCTAGTCGATCGGATCGTGATCGGACGCTATGCAACACGCATGGTGGTGATTGTGCTGGAAATTGTAATTGAAATTGTGACTGTGGTTGATGTCTCAGATGAGATGTCCTAATTGATCGGGTCGTGATCGGACTCCGTGCTAAAAGTACGGTGGTATTGATATTGTGAACGATGGTATTGTGAACAGTGGTATATCGGTGTTAAAAATCTCCCAACAAAATATATATATTATTTTCGTATTATGAAAATTGTTATGTTTTAACTGGACATTTGGATATGGTTGATTATGACTTCCTATTTATATGATTTTCCCTTTCTTATATTGACATTTTATTTTGAAAGTGGACAGTTAACTTTACATACTAGTACTATTCCATATGTACTAACGTCCTTTTTGTCGGGGGCGCTGCATCTTCAATGGATGCAGTTGGTTCATCAGCGGACAACTTTGATCCTCGTTAGCAGTCACTCTCTATTCAGCATGTTTTGGTGAGCCTTACTCTATTCCGGGCCTGATGTCATTTGAGTTGTACATTGTGTTTTAAGGTATACCCGGTGCCTTGTTGCCGACACTTCCATACTACTCTTCTATTGTACTTAGAGGCTCCGTAGATTTATTGTAGGTGGTGTTTGATGTTGGGAATTAAACTAGAAGTGTTGGTATTTAGCAAACATGTTTTTCATTATATATATAAACTGGTAATATTTTAAAAATTATGAATGAAGCTGCTAATGGAAATGGAATGAGAGTTGTTAATGAAATTTTTTCAGTGTTTGATTAATGGAGTGCATCTCCTCTTTATTCATGGTTGAGTTTGGGTAGAAGGAAATATAAGAGGCTTGCTCGGCCGGGTTCACTCGGTTGAGCGCCGGTCGCGCTCCCCGAGTTTGGGGCGTGACATGGTCGGGGGAGGGGTTAGGGGGTTGAGGTGGTTTGGGGGTGGGCTGGGTTGGGGGGGATTGGTGGGTGTGGGGAATAGGGCGGAGAATGTTGAATAAGAGTTTTGGAAAATGTTTTCCCTACTTTTGATAGGGAAAATATTTTTCTCCAATGGGAGGAAAATGAGTTGATAAGAAAAATATTTTTCAAAACATTTAAGCCAACCAAACATGAGAAAATTGAAAAATATTTTCCTTCATACCAAGCACACCCTAATATTAAAAAGAAAAAAGGAGAGGGAGAGAGATTAGAGAAAACACTTGTAAAAAGAGATGGGAATATATCATAATCTGTACTCAAATAGACATGTCATAAATCGTAACATTACGAGTTTAATTCTTAATGACATCATAATCGTTGTTAATTAGCTAGACTAGACTTACTTTTCTGTTAAATATACAAAAGAATGTGTTACTACATTACATTGAGTTTTACTTTGTTCCCATGGTATTATAGTAAAAAATGTGTAGTGTGGGATGTTAATAAGAATGAGTTAGCATTTATATTGGGATGCTTTGATGATAAGAGCAATTAGGAAATGCATAAACATAAATTAATCAAAGAAAGGAACTAAAAAGAGGCAGTTTATAAAAAACAGCAAATAGAAGCGCCGAAGTTTTTTTTTCTTTTAGCGCCGAAGATTAATATAAATGTAACGGCATGAATAAAATCATTTCATCCTTAATTAAATATCTTGTGTTTGAGCTCTGAAAATAAAACAAATTCTAATAAGGAGTCTTCAATCTTTTGTACTTCAATCATTAAACAAATTCTAATAAGGAGCTCTGAGATTTGAGGCATGCACTCCACGTTGAATATTAGGACTTTCCGTCAGACGCCGTTCACGTTTTAGGGGAAGCTTTTATACTAAAAGACATAAACAAAGTGATTTTGTACCTTACACTAAAAAAACTAAAAATAAGATTCTTTTGCTGCTTTTTCGCTAAAAGACATGACAAAAATAGAGTAAACAAAAACTATAAAATAAGATTGTTTAATTCCCCAATGATAGTGGATTAAGCGCTGCTTAAGTTTCTTATAATAAAACAAAAACAATATGGTGCATTTGGTACCGAGGAAATGTCTTCGTTGAAAATGTGTTAACATAAAAAACTTATGTTAATCATTTTTTAGTATTTAATCACCTATAAAAATATATAATAACAATACAAAGAAGAAGATAGAGTATGAGAATACTAGTGTTCTTGAGCCGTTTACGAATTGGTTGAAACAAGTGATACATAAAGTTAATATTTATCAGAAACAATAACTTGCGAAAATAAGTTAAGTATTTTCATCAATACTAAAAAAGGTTTAAGTATTTTCAAAATTTTGCTCAAACATACTTTTTACAAAGTTTCTAAACTGAGTTTGCAACAACAACAACACCACAGTGTTATTCCCACAACTGAGAATTGAGGAAGCTAGGACAGGCAGAGAGTTTGTTTACGATAGATCCTCAGTTAAAGAAAAAATAAAAGAAGCACGGATAACAAGTAATAATACAATATATTTAGATTTGAGACTAAAATAGCAAAATAAAAGATGAAAGAAGCACTGATAACAAGTAATATAATACAAAATATGTAGTAATAGTCATCTAAGGATAAAATAATACCATACTAACACTAATACTACTTAACTAAGGAGGATCTGAACTGAGTTTGAGAACACAAAATATTCAACGCTTCAAATAAACACAAGCAGTTCTTTAAATAAGTTTTTTATTTTTATTAGACTAAAGAGGGGAAATGATTAAATTGATTGTAGAGAAACAAAGAGCCCATTTGGACATAAGAATTTTTTTTTTTTTCAAAATTTTTTTACTTTTTTCCGAAATCGTCACTTGTTCATAAAATTTTTAATTTTCACCTGAAGATGTATTTTGAAAATTTTCAAAAATTTGAAAAATTCAAAAAAACTGCTTTTCAAAATTTTCACTCAAATCACTCACAAAACTTAAAAAACAACCCAAAATTATATTCATATCCAAACATAACTCTAAATTTCAAATATTATTTTCACTTGAAATTTTTTTACTCCTATTTTGAAATTTTACAATTCTTATTTCAGACGCCCACAAAAGTACTTTTCGCAGAGAAATATCAGACGTGTGCTAAAATGTACTTTTGATAGAGAAATTAGATACCATTATGATAAGGTGCATCAGCGAATCGTATATATAGCATTCCAAATGTTTTCTTAGATCATCATAATTTATTAATTTTGTACTTTGACTAAACTCTTTTTATTTTTATTTTCATTCTCTGTTTTCTTTCTTTCTTTGTTTTAAATATCTTTTTGAAGTTGGGTGACCCGGAAAATGGTGAACAAAAAATAAAGAATGGAGAATGATATGATAGGCCAATTGTAACTGCATATAGCAATATTCTTTTTAGAAAATACTATAAACCTTCTCGCGAACAAATTACAGAAAAATTAAGCTATTTTAAAGTTGACTTTCCTCGACTTTGTATAATACAATTGTAGCGACCTGCTTTGATTTAGAAAGAAAAAATGTTATGGAGTTGACAACAAATGAATGAAGATTTTCAAGTTAACTTTTCTCGACTATGATGAAATTTATGATGACGAAAGAAGAGAAGGAGACGCAAGTGAAATTTCAAGTACATAATCTTTTTATAGATAATTCATTAATTTGGCAATATAATATATATATCTCATCTTACAGTTTGGTATTACTTTTAAATTATGTGTTATATCAATTTTTTTCAATGTAAATAATTAATTTGTACAAAGCAAACTATAAAAAAATTTATTTTATCTCGTGATCCAACACAATTATATATTTCTACATTAGGTGTTTCACACGTATAAAAAAGTACTTTCTCTGTGAACATGTTTGGCTGGACACAAAATTTTAGAAACAAATAAAGACTTTTATAATTTATGGTTCTAAACAAGTCAAAAAGACCTCAGAGTATTTGTGTGGTTATAAAAGTTTCTCATTAAGGGTAAAATTATAAGTTTAAGCTAAATTATTTTTAGATTTAGAAATTAATTATTTTTTTTGAACGAATAAAAAAAAAATAGGTTTACATAAATTGAAACGGAGAGCGTACAAGCTAGGACCTGCCTAACAATTTGTGGTAAATTGGAAATATGAAATACTGTCAGTTTGCCACAAAATTTGAGGTATAGTAAATCCCATCACGTCACAATTTCACATGACTAAAAAGGTTATATTACCAAGAGAATAAGTGTGAAAAGTAAACTTTTACTTTTTGACACCGAATCCCAACTCATTTCGAACTGTTATTGATGTACCCACTTGCCTCTTTTCCCTCTCAATAAAGACATATTTTTCTTGTTTTTCGTAAATGTATTCACCTATAATCCTTTGATACCAATTTAACTTCATCCAATATATAGTCCAATCCCCCAAAAATTGATACCCCTTCTTTAATTTTGAGAGTCAAAATGAATTGTTATTTGACCATAAGTTTTTTATATACTTTTTAAAAATTTTAAAGTATTAATTATTATAACTTATAGTATTTTTTAATATAATTTTTAAATATATAAATTTTATTAAAAAAGCTGAAGATTCTATGAGGCCGAGAATTAGTTGAGGTAAGTTATGCAAATGTAATTGTGCTTTATTAACTATTTTTGTCCATGTTAATTATTTTATTTCTCTAAATCTCATACTTTAGTTTTCTGAATACTAACCAGTCCATTCTTTTTATTTGTCTTTAAGCCTTTAGAAAACTCCTTAATAATAAATTATCTAATATCATTAATTTTAAGATGTATTTGATTAAATTATCATATATATTCCTTAAATAGGTACATGACTTTCGTGAGTGGTAATGGCGAAAATAATCAAAGTCAAAATGACAAATATTTTAAACCTTTCTTTTACTAAAATGACAAAAAAATGATGAACGAGAACAATATGTAAGTCTTTAAAAAAATTTAAAAAATTCATTACAAACATATCGGAAGTGCTACAGCTACTATTAGTACAGCATATAGAGTTTTTGGTATCTATTTTCTTTTTTTCTTAACTAAATTTAAATTAATTTCAAAAGAATGTAGGTTTAATCTTATATTAATGTGATTTAAAATTAAATAGTACTTACAATCAATTTTAATTCTTCAAAGTTATTATTCCATTCATTTCAAATTATCTGTCGTGGTTTCTAAAAATAATTGTTTTAAATTATTTGTCATTCTAGAAGTTCAAGAGTAAATTAATTTTTTTTTTCTATTTTACCCTTATTATTAATTATTTTTGAAGACTACAAATACCCTAATTATGAGTAAATATTAAATGAAGTGAACTTATATCTTAAGACAAAAATAAGAATAAAATAATTAAAATTTTTTCTTATTTAATACTTTAATTTATCATTTTAGAAGTTCAAGAGTAGATTAGTTATTTTTTTCCTATTCTACCCTTACTATTAATTGTGTTTGAAGACTACAAATATCCTAATTATGAGTAAATATTAAACGAAGTGAAATTATCTTAAGATAAAAATAAGGATAAAATAATTAAAATTTTTTCTTATTTAATATTTTTTTTTAAGGAGATGTAAAAGAGAAATATAATAGATAATTTGAGTTTTGCTTATGTAAAGGAATCGGGGGTTTACGTAGTAATTAAGGTCAAAAACCAGGGTTTAAGTATCTGACAGAATCCAACCCCTATAGCTTTTGTCGTAACTGCGACGCCACTCACAAACTCGACGCGACGGTTACATCCAAAAATAATCTCGAACTCTGAAACCAAACCCTTAAAATCTTTATGCACTCGATTTTCACATTATTTACGATTTTGTCTTGAATTGTGTAGCACAGTATTAATTTCCCAACCTATTCCCTTTTCTTGAACCTCTCTGCTTTTAGCTGTTCTGTTTACATTAAAGTTCTTCCAGAACAAGACAGTAGTAGTCCCTTCAACACCCCCCACCCCCACCCCCTCAACCAAAACAACAACTGCTTAACTCTCAGCTTTTGGCAAAGGTAAGTGGAAAGCTTTGGTCTTTTTTTGGTAAAAAATCAAAACTTTAATATCAATGTGGATGTTAATATAGTGTTGAATGATCATCTGATTTTTTCTTGATCCTTTTTGTTTCTTCTAATGTAAAGATTGGATTTTTTTTTATCTACTGATCACTTCTCTAGCTGTATATGTGTAATATATGTATAGTTCTGTTTCTTATTTTTTTGCATGTCTTGTGTAGTTGTGTTATTGATGAGTAATGGGATAGGGCAATGTGGATTTTAAGTTCTTTTTTATTTTATTTGTTTGGATTAATGGGTGTTTGGTGTTTGAACTGTTTTGCTTATAGAGGAGGGTTTTAGGATCAATGGGGTTTTAGACTTTTGTCTTATTCTTTTAGGTAGTAAAAAACAAAATTTTGGGCCCCCTTGCTTTACATGTGCTTGTTAATGGATAATTTGCTTTTCAATAATGAAACATGATGAATGGTTGTAATGTATGTCATTTATTGCAACGTACCAGCCGGATTTTTGCGGAGGGGAGTCAAAATATATACATAACAAAAATTGACCTATATACACGGTATAATTTCCGGTGAAGGGGCGTCAATTGACTCCCCTTGGACAAGGGGTAGCTCCGCCCCTGCATATCAGTTGATTTCTCTTCTTATATTAGGAAGAAGATCGTTTTTTGGTTGGTTACTGCAGAGTCTTGATGAAATTTAGGTTTGAATGCATTATTGTCAGGGAAAAAAAGAGAGGCTCCCTGCTAATTTGAGAACATTTGGGTCAAGCCTCAACTAGCAGGTAAAATGTGTTCTTGTTATCAGTTTCATTACCTGATTTCTTTTCTTGGGCGGAGGTTAAATTGTTATTTTTTCATCCCAAGAGATTACCTTTTTTTTAAAAAAAAATAATTGTGTTTGGCATGATTTTAATGTAAGAAAGTTGAACAAAACTGTTTTGTTGTTAATTTTGGATTAGAGTCTATTTGGGGCATTAAATGTACTAGCATGCACAATATCTTCCCCGTTGGATATATGTATGGGCATCCGTGCTTTATAATATTCTTGGGCTATCCCACTCAGGTATAAGGGTTGCAAGTTTATCCAATTCAAGTACACATAAAATTTAACCTATGTGAATTAAGGCATTAAAAGTTTCTATTTGTTAGACAACGCCTACATGCTGTCTTGCTGTTTTGCTAGTGGCATAGAAGAGTTCTTTGCATGAACAAAATGTATTTGTTAAAAACGCTTAATTAAGATCATCAGCGTGTGTTCTTAGGTTGTCAAAGAGAGGGCAGACATGATTATTTAAGCCTATTGATGTTCTGAATTGAATTTATCGGATGCCCTTGCATGCTAAAGCCAAGTTATTTTTACGTTATCCCTAGAGTTAACAAAATGGCCAGTGAAATAATAGGGTAAAGATTTTATTTAGGGGCTATTATGTGGTCCTAAAAGGACAATATGGTCTAAGCTTGGTTGAGACACTTAACAAAAACAACGAAGTCCAATTGAGGTTGTGGGAAGACAAAATAAATTTGCTTAGTGATTCTCTCCAATCAATCAACTGTCTCAATTCCAAAGTAGCGGGAGTCTGCTATATAAATCCTATATATCCATCTGCTCTATTCGGGCTTATTTCATTCAAATATAGGATAATTCGTTTCTTAAAGAAAATTAGGTGCTCTCTATAACCAAAGGTTCTTTGACATTTATCCTTACATTGACGTACAAGTATCTAACCAGATTAGTAAATATTAGACCTAATGTAAGTGTAAGAATAACAATTACATCATAATCCTAACTAGTTGGTATCGTTTTTGTGAATCCTTTGTTTCCATTGTGTTCTGTTCTTGCTAAGTCTACATTGATTCCGAGAGTTTATAGGTCTTGGAACTCTACGATAGACCTACTCGTGCTCTTTTTTCACCTTCAGTCATCATAATGTTGCACCTGTGACTGGTACATTTGGAGGTCACTATCAAATAATCTTGGGTGACCTTTGATTTTGGTTCCTCCTATTTTATCTTTGTGTGCAACTTGCACTTTTGTAGGATAACTTGTCCAATATTGTATGATCGGATATCCATCTTAACATTCACATTTTTATGGAACTCATCTTTTGATTATGTTGGGGGTGTAACATAGATAGTCTCACGACCATTATATGGAACTTTCCCTTTATTTTGTCAGGTATTGTTTGGTAATTTAGGACTCTTATTACATCATCTTCTCTTAGTTAAGAATTTCATGGAATTGCTTCTACCATCTCAGGTAAAGAAGGATGAGTATTGCAGCGATTTAGAGCTCTAAGGTCATTTAATTGACCTTAATGAAGGAAAATATGCTGACACCATTTCCAAAAATACCACTTTGTGCACCTTAACTAGCAGCTGCATTGTTACCTCCTTATGTGCTTTTGGCTAAACCAAAAACCTATTTTAACAGTATCATCCAATCACCAAAAAGATATGAAAGTTGGTTCTTCTTGTAAAACATTCTCCCCTTAAATGAAAGAAACAACTCAATTTTAGCATCTGGTATTTGAAAATGATTGTTGGAATATCTTTATGGCAGGCTGGCAAGTTAACATCCCGGTTTTGGTTTCCCGTTGACTGTCCACAGTCCAAGCCCCGGCTTGGCTAGTCAGGCTCTTGGATGTATACTTCTTTTATGCTCCATTATGATGCAAAGTGATTGATATCCATTTATATATTTCACAAAGCAATGTTATTTGAGGAACTAATTATTCTAGATATAGGACTAACAATATCAATTAAAAATCTTTGATATGCTAATATGTTCATGTTTTACTTCTGGAATTATCTAATTATCAAATCAAATCCTTTGGGAAGGCTGGCAAATAACTCATCCCAAGTAAGGCTGACAAATGATTGTAAAGAACACGGAGCCATAGTCAAACGATCCCATGTGCCGTACTATACTGCTGTCTTGATCGGGCGTAATGCTCCCCCCTTCATCATAAGGCGTGCTTTCTCACCACCTAATGATGATCAAATCACGATCATGGGGTTGCCCGGTTCTAATTCCATATGCAGAATAGAATGGAAATCAAGACCCCGAAGCTTCTTTAGTTCCAGATGATGCGGATCCAATCTCATCTCCTGAGCTATACCTATAACTTATGCAAATTTTGATTTTCCCGAACTTAGTTAATAAATAAGGCGAGATGGAGACCCTGATTTGGACCCTCGTGATCGAGCTTATGATTGTAAAGAACGCGGAGCCATAGTCAAACGATCCAAACCAGGTTGAGAAGATAGTTTTTTCCTGTTCTAAATATCAAATAGGCCATTTATTTTATAAAAAATGTCACAAGGGTTCTGGACTTTTGGGTTTGTTTAATCTAGTGAGATATAATAGCTATGTGGTCTGTGATCGTATAAATGCTTCTAAAACGAATGGTATGTTTTCTTAAACAAAGCTTAATGGGCTTGTCTTATTGCATGGGGGTGGAATTGTTTTGAAGGCATTGCTGAAGTATTTTCTCATTGTTAGATGAATTATGCTTACTTTTTTTCTGTTCTTTCTCTGTAGTATATTCTTGAACCACTTTGTTATTTTCCAGAGTTAGATGGAGCATGATCTTATTGAGCAGCAAGTGCCTTCAGGTACTCTGAAGGGCATAATTTTCAATATCTTATCGGAGACTGATGCAGTAAGTATATGTCAAACTTTTGGTGTAATTTAAATTAGAAAGCATGTCTGCTTCATTCTCTTGGTTGCTTGCAGTGGATCTAGTCCCACTGGCCAAAGTAGCTTGTCTCAGTTTTCTTTTCTGTCATTCGCAAAACGGTGTGCGATCCTAAATAAAGGTTTCATTTACTAACAATTACATTATAAATACCGTGCTACTTCAAAATCTGTCAGTCCCCAGTTTTATTCCTGGAAAATCTCAAATTGATATGAACTATGAAGTAATCTAAAACAAATTTGGAGCCCGGAGCCCACCTTTCTATAAACTGCCATCTATTTCTTAGTCTAGTCATAATAGGCTATGTCAAGTCAAACTAAGGCTTATAAATTTGGTATGGATGTAGTTGCTAATTTAGACCTTTCTAATAAATTTAATTATTAAATGGAGATTATCCACATTTATGCCTTTCCTGCTTTTCTAGGCCAAATTGGCAGCTAAGGTTATTGGATCAGTGAACGAAGTAACAGATCCTGCATTGGGGTTTCCGAATCCAATCTTTGAGTGCTCCACCTGTGGTGCAAAAGATGGGAAAAAATGTGAAGGTATGAGTGGAAGCTGATGATTTGCTAATAGCTCATGCATTACTACTTTCACCTACACTGGAAGTAATTGTTTTTAATATTTAGTCTATTACATCCTTTCCAGGTCATTTTGGATTAATAAACTTCCCGTTCACAATACTCAATCCCTATTTCATATCTGAGGTTGCAAAGATCCTGAACAAAGTATGTCCGGGATGCAAATCTGTGCGTCGTGATAAGGTCAAGGTCAGGTACTATACACTCAGTACTGAAACTTGATACCATTTCATTAAAGACGAGAACTTTAGCAGCATAGCTTATTTTTCCAGTAACATATGTGGTAGCTATTTGTCACAAAAACATCTTAGTGGATTCTTCAGGTAGCTATTTGTCATAATTCTTCAGGTAAATCACATGTAGGGAAGTAATTCCTTTTTATAATTCAGTTACTAACAGTTGTTTAGTGTTACTTTTGTTAATGCACTTGCTCCAAGTTCCTACTCCACCATTCATGTTTTAGCTGATGTAATTTGGGTTTTGATAGTAGTTAGTTTATGGAGATAAAACGAGTTGGCGTAGCATTGTTGTGGCGAGGTAGCATGCTATGCTGGTATTCTGGGCCACCACTCAGCACTATACAATGAATAGATGCTATTTCTTGTGCATTTGTATAAACAACTGTGTGCATTTTCACTTTCCTAAACAATGCTGTCAGTTTTCTGTTCATGTCCTGGTGGAATCAGTCACCACAAATTGATTAAAATCAGGTTTGTAGGGGAAAAATAGCACCTTGTATTTAAGAAGTCTGTTACATCTTACTGGTTTCTTAGGCATATCGCCTTTTTTTACTTCCATCTTATGAGTACGGTTGAAGTATTTTGCCTCTTCAGACTTCCCTCCTCTTATGGAACATTCAGTCATTCACAGATATGTGGTCATGTCCAGTTGTCTTAAGAAATTGGTAGCCCTTATTTCTGTTGCATATAATCTCTTAGCAAGAAGGCACTATGTACTATTGTCTGGAAGTAGTTCAGAAGACTTGGAATTAGTTACTCCGGTGGAATCGAGAGAAAACGGATATGAGCTCATTTGTCAAGATGACATTTATTACTTTCATTCTTGTGTAGAGCTTTATCATATGTTTATTTCTTGCTATTCCATTAGGCAGTAAAGATGCGCTATTTTTTCTTAAAAAAAATTCCATGCTGTTATGGTGGTTGGTACTTCACATTCGACACATCGATATTGGTGCTGTTCTTTTTGCTCCCAGGGTGAAAATTCTTTGCTTTGCCTTTTCCAGGGTGCTGATACGACATCTGCCTGCAATTACTGTGATGTGAGTCTTACTGGCTGTAAATTATTATATTCTTCCCCCCTGTAAAAATTTCTTGACCTGTTATCTGTCTGATAAGCAGGGAATTTTAAGAGGTTATCCACCAATGAAATTTAAAGTATCTCCTAAAGACATGTTTGGAAAGACTGCCATTATGGCAGAAGTGAGCGAAAAGAAGCTTCAGCAAACTTGTGGAGGAAGTTTGGCTTCTGACTATTGGAATTTTATCCCAGATGATGCACAACAAGATGCAAGTTTAAATTCTTCAAAGTACAAAAGAGTTTTAACACATGCTCAGGTAACAAAAATTCTTACCAGTTTCAGTTGGTTTCTTGCACTGGCCTATCTTGTCAAAATTTCACCCTGTTTTTTTAATTTTAAGATTAATTTTTTTGGGGAGGTAAAACTTCTAGTTGTTGTTCTTTCTTTTCGTGATATATTTTATCTTTCCTACTGATTAGACACAACTTGAAGATTGAATAGCCCTTTCACCGATAACTAAGAAATTACATGTGCTGAAGCCCTTTTTAGTTAGCGTATATCTTTTACCAGGAAGATGCAGCTATATTTCAGTTAATATATCCATTAGAATGACGGCACAGTATTGATAGTTTTCTAGATCTTTCCCTCTTCATTTGTAGTAAAATCAGAAGCTTTTTGTTGTTTCTCGCTTGCGATAATCGCCTTGTAATGAAGGGTTAGATGAGGAATGTAGATCCAAAACTTCTGAGTTTAGCTGAATATTTAGCAATATGTATGTTTTTGAACTTTGAATAAGCAGCGCATTCATTTGCTCTTCAGTCAGAACACCTAAATAGACACCTGTACTTGCACCAGATTGTAAAGCTGGTCCCCAGCTCCCAATTTCCCCATTTGAACACCTCTACGTGGCGGAGTATCCGTAAAAAGATATATGAATCGTTCCATTTGAGGTTGATGTATGGAGATGAAACCAGAAATGGATTTGGCTGATTCAGTTTAATATCTGAAATTTTTATAAATGGTGAGTTTGGTTGAAGAAGGCGCTTGCAGCTACTGGAGTACATACTATAAATTTCTTTGGATTGTAGTGAAGCTACCATAGTGCTTGGATGGGGTTGAGCTTTGTAGTTTGAAGAGCTTAAATGGATAGAAAAAATGATGAAGAGATTGATGGAGCCAATCCCTACCGGTGATGATTTTTTGGTAATGATTCTGGGATTTTGGACGATTGAAAAAAAAAAATAAGCAACTGATTTTGGTGATGATTTTGGGTTGTTGTTCGGTGGGCTTTAAGCGAAGAAGGGGTATGCATCTGATTAAAAAATTCTGTCAAGAAAAAAATGATTAAAAAGAAAGAAGTGGGACCTGCAATTTTACGAAATGTCAAAACTCAAGAAAAAGTGAATGAGTGGAAGACTGGAAGTAGAAAAGTTTTATATTGTCCAAATCTGCAGCAGTTGAACAGCACGCACGATCAGAGTGTTTGTTAATAGCCATTTTGTCAAGCACAGGTGGTTAAATGGAAAAAAAGATGAGAGTTGCTTTTTGGGGTGGGGTGGGGGGGCTTTAAAATCTGGTGCAAGTACAGGTGTCTATTTAGGTGTTTTTTTAATACTGTCATGCACCCTTGTCAAATACCGTCCAAGCTTTCTGATGGAACAGTGAACCAGCTTGTATCTGTGTTTTTCATTAGTGATTTATGTTTTTGCTGTCTTCCCTTCTATTCTTTGGTGCATCTGATTAACATTCTGACTTTTAGGTATATAGCATTCTGAAAGATGTTGATCCAGGGTTTCTTGAAGGACTTCTCAGAAGGAAGAACTCAATCTTCCTTAAAAGCTGCCTCTTGACTCCCAATAGTCATCGTGTCACAGAATTTGGGCAGCACATGATATTTGTAAGTGATTAGAAATGTGTGCCTTTTCTTTGATTGTATCATTGATTTACAGTTTTTGGCACCCAGCTTTCTTATATCCTGGTCACATGCCGCTTTTAATATCCCAGGATGAGAGTAATAGGCTTTACAGAAAGCTGATTGACTTCAGAGGGACAGCAAATGACTTGAGCATGTGTGTTTTTAATAGAATTAAAGTTTCCAAGGCAAGAGATGCAACCATGTTTTGCTTTCCCTTTATTTTTTAGTTTTCCGTAAAACAATGTTACATTTGATTTGAGCCTATGCTACTGCAGATACGTGCGGAGAGGTCACTAACCAACGATCCTAATGCCCCTGCTACTGGTTTGAAGTATGTGAAAGAACTGGTTCTGGCAAAACGCACTAACCATGCTTTCCGCATGGTTGTGGTTGGTGATCCCAACATAAAGCTAGGTGAGATTGGTATTCCGTGTCATGTTGCGGAGGATCTCCATATGGCGGAACCCCTAAGTTCACGGAATTGGGAAAAGTTGACTGATCACTGTGATCTTATGATTCTTCAGAAGGGGGCGATTCACGTTCGTAGAAATGGTGTCTTAGTTCGTATTAGTGTAATGGATCAGTTGCAGAGAGGGGATATAATATATAGACCTCTTATTGATGGAGATGTTGTGTTGATAAATCGACCTCCATCTATTCATCAACACTCACTAATTGCTCTGTCTGTTAGGATTCTTCCAATAATTTCTGTTCTTTCAATCAATCCTCTTGTGTGTTCTCCATTCCGTGGGGATTTTGATGGTGATTGCCTTCATGGTTATGTTCCGCAATCAATCGATTCTAGGGTTGAGCTTAGTGAGCTTGTTGGTCTGAATCGGCAGCTGATTGATGGACAGAGTGGCCAAAATCTTCTTTCGTTAAGTCATGACAGCTTAACTGCTGCTCATTTAGTTTTGGAAGAAGGAGTTTTCTTGGACCGTTTCCAGGTGCAGCAGCTACAAATGTTTTGTCCTCATCAAGTGGGGATGCCTGCTATTGTACAGGCACCATTAAGAAACAGGAGTTATTGGACTGGGAAACAGTTATTCAGCTTGTTTTTGCCATCAGACCTTGACTGTGATTTTCCATCAAATGGCGTCTGTATTAGTGATGGGGAAATTGTGACATCTTCCGGTGGTTCTTCTTGGCTGCGTGATGCCAGTGAAAATCTCTTTTATAGTCTTGTTAAACACCATGGAGGTGACACTCTTGACCTCCTTTATGCTGCACAAGCAGTTCTTTGTGAGTGGTTGTCAATGAGGGGTCTTAGTGTTTCATTGTCCGATCTTTACATCTCTTCTGATCCATATTCTCGAGAAAATATGATTGATGAAGTCTTTTGCGGTTTGCAAGAGGCAGAGCGACTATCTTATATCCAACTGCTGATGTCGAGGTATAATCACGATTTCCTTGCCGGAAGCCTAGAAGTAAGCCAGAAAGCCATGGGTTTTAATTTGGAGTTTATGTCTATCATGCAGCAGAAGTCAGCTTCTCTGAGTCAAGCTTCTGTTAGTTCTTTCAAGCATGTTTTTCGGGATATCCAGAATTTAGTATATAATTATGCAAGCAAGGAGAATTCGTTTCTGGCTATGTTAAAAGCTGGGAGTAAGGGCAACCTGCTAAAACTGGTCCAACACAGCATGTGTCTTGGTTTGCAGCAGTCTTTGGTTCCATTATCGTTTAGAATGCCGCGTCGACTTTCTTGTGATGCATGGAATAATCATAAAGCACATCTTCCTTTTGAGAAAGCTCATAATGTTCCTGAACGTCCTGGTCCTTACATCCCGTGTGCTGTGGTTGAGAATTCATTTCTTGCGGGTTTGAATCCTCTAGAGTGTTTCGTGCATTCATTGACAACCCGTGATAGTTCTTTTAGTGGACATGCTGATGTTTCCGGAACATTGAACCGTAAGCTTATGTTTTTCATGCGTGATCTGTACAGTGGATACGATGGAACAGTGAGAAATGCTTACGGGAATCAAATTGTGCAGTTCTCTTACTACAGCGCAGAACAAATTTCTTCTACATATAACCGTGCTTCTCATGCAATTGGTGGCCATCCTGTTGGTTCATTGGCAGCCTGTGCCATTTCAGAAGCTGCATACAGTGCTTTGGATCTACCTGTCGGTGCACTTGAGCCATCACCTTTACTAAACCTAAAGGTTATCTCTCTATTTCTGCTGATTTATACTTTTGGGGCGGCATTACTATGTTATGTGGACTAGATCAATGTTCTTAACGACGTTTTCCTGGAAACTTACCCTTCTAGAAAGACATATCCTTGTAACCATATTCTTTGGTGTCACCTGCTGGACGTACCCCAAAAAACCAAATTGATTTAGGGTTTTCACAAGTTTTTAAAAATTCATTTATAGCAATTTCACCATGATTCAGAAAAAGGTTCTACTAGGATCCAAAAGTCATTTTTTTAATGAGAGGCCTTAAGCTGGCCCAAATACTAACTTATTCAATCAACAAATTCAATTGTCAACTTCGCAAGTTCAATCTATTCAATAATATACCAGAAATAACTGCAATCACTTGATGCTTTCTATCTTTAAATATTTGGCTTAGTTGATGATGAAGCTGCACTTCTGTTTTGCTAAATCTGTTCTTTCTAAAAAAAATGTGATATGACTCATAGGGTAATTTGCAATGACAATTTCTGCAACCTCATTTTTCCTGTATTTGACCTTTGATAGTGGGCATAAGTTTTAGTCTTTATTTTAGAAACCTTTTGCTTAGTGGCAAATAAAGTTGCAAGTGATCTTGGAGTGAACTCGGTGTTACTGTTAGAATAGGAAGAGTGAAGTTATTTCTGTATTTGATAGGAAAGTTAGCTCGAAAGATCTTTCACTCCCTTTTAGCATAGACAATAAAACTGATATGGATGCAACAGTGAATTAGTGGGACCATTTTGGTGGGCAAAAGTGAAAGTTCATGCTCAATATTATTAATATTTTTATTATTATTATTATTACTTATTATTTTTGTTATCATTTTTTTAATTATCACTTGAGAGCTTGTTCTCTGTTTGTGAATATTAGTGGGAAAATGATAGTAACCCGAGATTAACAAGAAGCAGCTGTAGCTAGGCATTGAAAACAGATTCTAAGAGGAAGAGAAACAGAAAATTGGAGGAGCAGAAGAATGAAGATGCAGAGAGAAAAGCAGCACAGGGGCTTGTAGACGAGATAGAAGGATCCATCTTTTATAAGCGTTGAACACACTGAAATTTAACAGCATCTTCCATGTTGGAAAATATTTGTTGACCTAAAAACACAGATAAAATTAAACTAATAGAAGCTTTCTATTGAATTGATCAAAAAAGGAAAAAGAATAGAAGCTTCCTATTGTCTTCAAAAGCGACCATATACACTTATTTTCTTTCTTCATTGGGGTTCATATTATTGATTTTTGCTTTCCATGTAATTGTATAGAACAAGCTATTGCAATGGTAAAACATCTTGCATGCCTTTCGCGATGACTTCTTAGCCACTTCTTCTTGCAAGATTATATGATCTAAATAATGTGATGTTGAGCTGGTTGCTGCTTGTCCTTTTTTGGCCCTTTATGATTCTTTTGTTGCTGAAATGCCTTGTAAAACTTTTCGGTATTCCGATGTGACTTTAACAGAAAATATTGGAAGCTGGAGTAAAGAGTAATAGTAGCGAGAAAACTGCAACTCTGTTTCTTTCGAGAAGACTTGGCAGATGGGCTCATGGTTTTGAATATGGAGCTATAGAGGTCAAGGGTCATCTAGAAAGGCTTCTTCTTTCAGATATTGTTTCAACCGTAATGATATGGTACACGCTCTTCCTACATTTTCAAACTTTTGCAATCCAGTTTTGTTGATATCCTTTCGGTTGATTCTTATCTGACTAAAGATTTCTATGATGTAGCTTCTCCCCTGAAACATGTAAAAGCACTCACAGTAGTCCCTGGGTTTGTCATTTTCATATAGATAAGGTAATGCAATAAGAAATTCATTTCCTATCCTTTTGTAGTTTTATTGGTTTTGTGCTCTTAAATTCTGCTCTCTCAGGAATATGTGAAGACAAGAAGGCTGAAGCTGAAATCAGTAATAGATGCTCTTAATATGAGATATAGATCAACTAGAATGGAAGCTGGAATTGATCTTCCAAGCCTGCATATAACATGCAAGTAAGATGCTTTGCTTTGGGTTTCATCTTTTAATTGTTATTGGATGCATGGAAATGGGGATATGAAATAAATTCATTCTGAATCCTCCACTACCTTATTGTACAGTCTCTTGATCACTGTTTAGGCCTTCGTATTCTCTTATTTCTTGTAAATGTTGTAGGGATTGTTCAGCCGCTGAAATGCAAAAAGCGAATTCCAAAATTTGCATCGCAGTTGCTGTGGTTGAGACCTCAAAAGATTCTTTTTCACTACTGGATACACTTCGTGATTTGGTGATTCCATTCCTTCTTGAGACTGTGATCAAAGGTTTAGATCTTTTTTCTGCTTTCCATATTATTGCCTAGCAAGCTGATGTATCAAAGGTTTAGATCTTTTTTCTGCTTTCCATATTATTGCCTAGCAAGCTGATGTATCAAAGGTTTAGATCTTTTTTCTGCTTTCCATATTATTGCCTAGCAAGCTGATGTCCTTGAGCTATGTACTTGTTAATTTGTTATTATTATTATTTTTTTTTTTTGTGAAAAGGAGTTTTGACTTCTGCTGTTATTGAAAAGAACATGGAATCTGTTCCTTGCTGGCTATGTTCCTGGTCATTTTTCATTAAAAAGGGATTTCGTTGTCTGTCAGTATCCATTTCAAGTTTATGACTTTTGAATCCATTCCTATTCAACTACGGGAAAATCTTTTAGTGATTGTTAACTAAATTTTCGTTTAGATATTTATGTTGTTTGGAAACTATTATCTCTAGGGGCTCAAATCATTTTACAAACATTTTGGCCACTTTAATGTGGGTTTAGAAACCATGAAATGGACATGCTATTTAGCTATGCTTTTGTCCTTATGACTTAGTCTGATGTTGAATGATATTGCTATAAAGGGAAACAACATTTTTCTTGCATGAATTTTTATGGAAGGAAAAAGGGAGTTGCTTGATACGGGCAGTATCAGGGTTGAGTTAAAGGTTAAACAAGAGATTAATTCACAGCTTTTGCAAAGCTGAAGTTACAGGAAAGTTTTGACATCTTGGACATTGAGTTGTTTAAAGTCATTTCTATCATTTTATCCTGATCTTCATAAAGAAGAGTGTAATTCGCATGTGAATTGTCACGCGTCTGTGGCCTCTTTAGATTATTGAAGTAGTTGGATTCCTTCGGTCAAAGATTGTGAAAAAGATTAATGAATAATATCTATCACAAATGAGAGGACATTTGAAAGTGACTTCAACATTGGATATTTGTTCTATCTCTAAAAGTTGTAGCACAATTTCTTCTTGTGGATACCTTTTGTTATTCTGGTGAGCTGCTATTTTAAAGTATTTGATTTTGTCGTTTATCTTTGATGTTTCCTTTTTTTTAGGTTTCTCCGCATTTAAAAAAGTTGATATCTTATGGAGAGAGTTGCCAAGTACATCAAAATCTTCCAGAGGCTCTACCGGGGAACTATATTTGCAGGTCTTCATGTCGGAAAGTTGTGACCGGAACAACTTTTGGAATGCACTTGTGGATAGTTGCCTCCATATAATGGATTTGATTGATTGGGAGCGGAGTCATCCCGATAACGTCCATGATCTGACTGTAGCCTATGGAGTTGATGTAGCATGGAAGTACTTTCTACGTGTGAGTTCTGGTTACGAGATTCCTGTTTTTTCGTCTAAATTTTCGACAGCCTTTTTTTTTGTTGATATATAACTTAACCACATTTTCTTTACTCTGATGTTAACGTTATTTCCACTTAAGATTCCTTTTATTCTTTACTCCAAGAATAAAATGGTACAATTCTGACAACGCTGAGTTAAAGTGCAGAATCTAAATTCTGCTGTCTCTGAAACTGGCAAGAAAATCCTTCCGGAACACTTGGTACTTGCAGCAGATTGTCTCACAGCTACAGGAGAATTTGTTCCGTTGAATACAAAAGGGCTGGCACAGCAAAGAAAGTGTGCTGGTGTTATTTCACCATTTATGCAAGCGTGCTTTTCGGTAATGTGATTCACATTTGACCTTTGTTCCGCTAAAAGGAAAGAATTTTGATAAAATTTATGTGTTGCCAATTTTCTTACTCTTTTTTCCCTTATTTTTTTTTTCCTAATAGTTTACTTCTCATATTACAAGTGATAACAGTTAATATGTCAAGGAGATGTATCTCCAAGTTTTGAAACTTTTCTGCGTGTTGAACCCAATGCAGCATCCCGGGGACTCTTTTGTTAGGGCTGCCAAGACAGAATTAAGTGATGATCTTCAAGGAAGTCTGGAAGCATTGGCGTGGGGAAAAACTCCTTCCACAGGGACTGGTTTTTCATTTGACATTATCTATTCTGAAAAGGTATAAAACCAATTTTTTTTTACTGAAGTTCACATTTGTTTTTTTTTTTTTTTTTGCGGAATTACCAAGCTGGTTTACCAATTATATTGCTATGATATGAACTCAGATGGATTAGCGTAATTTGGTTGTAGGAGAGAAAAAAATTAATAATATGATACTTGTCTCCGATGGAGTTGTTCTGCTCATGCTTTTAAATGGAAAATTAGTTCTAAAAAATCTGGCAACTATACAATCCTAAAGCAACTTGGGAGAATGCATGTGTTTATTGTTCAAGATAATCATCTCCTTCTTATTCCTTTTTGCATGCATTATAAAAGAACTTCAGTCTTCTCACCAAAAAGAAGATATGATTTTCACAGTGAATATAGTGCATATTATGCGATATTGTATTAATGTCTCCTTTTATTTGTGACTACGTATATATAAATAGAACGATCTCAAAATCCATTATTGACATTATTGACTATGTATATATAGATAGAACGATCTCAAAATCCATTATTGACATTACATGTGAAGTATTACCGCATAAGTTGAAAATATTTACCTTAGGGAAGCTGTTTTTTTGTAGAAAACCATGTTTTTTGTAGGGTTTCTACCTTTTTGGTATACTACTTGTATATGGGAGCTTTTATTTTGGCCCAAACATTTAATGATTATTTTTTTATAAAAAAAGAAACTTAATGTGAATAGATTCGTTCCAGTCTTGTCATTTCTCATCTTAATTTTATGGATCTGATAGACCAGGATAAGTGATATGATAAAACAATTTAAGACTTTGACTAAAATATCCGGACCTTTTTCATCAGGGATATGAGCCTGCTGCACCAACAGATGTGTATGCTCTGCTGGGCAACCACGTCACATCAAATAGACAAAAGGTGAAGGTCACTCTTGACGAAGACAATGAAACGGCTGACAAGGCTCTTGCACGACGTCTTTGTAAACTTGATGATCTCAATACAAAGAGATGTAAAAGCCAGTGGTCAATTGCAAATTTGAGAAGTTTCCTTTCATTCAATGACATAAAGAAGCTCTCTCAGGCATTGAAGCAAATGTTGTCCAAGTATGTCAATGCTTCTCTTATGCAATTCCTTCTTCGTTGATAAAGTTTAGTTCTTTTAAACTGTTATATTTGGAATTTGCGTACTTTTTCTCGTATTTCTTTGAAATTAAGTTTCAAAGTCATCGGAATGTTAATGACTCTGATTGGTCTATGCTAATATGAGTTAGTCCGGCGGGAGAATATCCGAGCATCTAGTTACTTTAGAATCTGATAGTAGATACTAACCCATCACCAACGAAAAAGTAGTCGAAGAAGAAAAATAGAATCTGACTATCTATTTAGCTGCAACTTATTGACTATGAATTATATTTCTCCTCCTCCTTATCTATGTATATTTTATCTTTACCTCTTATAGTAAGGTTATTCTTTGTTAACAAAGCCGAGCTGTTCCTCGGGGCAACCACTTGGAACACAACACGTGAACCCAACACAACAGAACCTCTAATCTTCACCTTTGCGTCAACCTTTGGGTTTCTAACAACCTGCTTAAAGCTCATTAGTATGTCAAAATGAGCCCATCTAACTTGTTAAACACAATGACTTCGATAGTAATTTTGTATTTTCAGTTGCCTGTCTTCTACACCAAAAGAAATTTAGCTAAAAGATTTTGTGTTTGCTTTCCTGGTTCAATATTTATCTCTTGAGTATTAATAGGTGTTTTCTTTACTACATAGAGATTGTGTTGTTATCTAGAGATTTTTTTTTTTTTTTTTTGTGCTTATCAAGTTAGCATATATTTTGATATGTAAATTTGCTAAATTGTTGGTCAGATAAGTGAAGTTAGATGCATTGATATACATAATATTCTTATCTATTGAATGATTTGCTTCATATTATTTTTAGATGATGTGTATGTAAAAGATATGATTTTACAAGGCACGGGTTAATGCGTAAGTTTGAAATGATCCAACCATTAGTATTAGATGGATTGACACGTGACAACTCAGATGCTTAATCAGTAGCTTCACGGTTAAAATTTTCGACGCATGACCCATAAACGATGAGACCCGACCCATTGCTGCCCCTAGCTCTTCATTACTCTCTTTTTATCTTTCTCCGTGGCTCATTAGAAACATATGTTTATTAATAGGTGCGTTAAAGCCAAATACGAATCTTAGTTTGAATTAGGAGCATATTTTTTTCCGTAGAAGCAAAATGGGCACTCAGGTTACTGATTTCTCATTGACTATCGAAGAAGCCTTCTACTTCTTTCTTTTCTTTCCAAGCACTCTCCTCTAGCTTTCAGGATATTCTCCAGCCGGCTTAATCCACGTACTACTTTAAACTAGCTAAACTGCCATTTATAATCAAGTGTTTTCTTCACCTAAGGCTTCTCGCCCCTTCCCCCAATAGAAAAAAGAATAAAAAAGATAAAAGGAAACTAAGCAAAGGAAGAGAACGGAAGAAAAAGTGAGCAAAATTTCCCTTCCTCTTTTTGGTTTTCAAAAGAAAGATTGGAGAGAGAATGTGCTATGGAGTAATCTTTTTTATATTGGATTGCGCATGAATTCTTCATCCATGACACATTATTCTCCATTTTATCTTGTTTTCTGCTGGGACCAGACAAGGGAAAGACGATGTTTCAGAAAAGATATATGTAGAGGCTTATTATTTAATCCTTTGACGATGTTTCAGACATTGAGTCTTCCAAGTTGAAGTATCATTATTTTAAATTTGCAACTAACTTATTCCTGATAAACGGACTACCTAAGCAAAACAGAAAGCATTATACTTGCCAAGACATTTCGGTGATGTCGGACTATATGCGCCAGGCTGAAATCATTCTCTGAATTCATATTTTACGTGAACAACGTCACACATACTTTATCTTCAATTTCTCAGGAGTATGCTTAAATCTGAGGAAACCCATTATTTTGCTACAATTTGTTTGTTCACGTATTATCTTTCCTTTTCATGTTGCTTACCCACCTTGTTGCTTTTCTCTTGTGGGAAGTGACTTCTCTATTTCAAATTTCTCACTAACTTATACTTGTCAAAATTGGTGCAGATATGCTATTGATCGCGAGTTAAGTGAAGCAGACAAGTCCATAGTAATGATGGCATTACATTTTCATCCCAGAAGGAGTGAGAAGATCGGAAAAGGAGCAATGGAAATAAAGGTGATCTAGATGAAAGTTATTCATGATTATTGAGAAATACTAACTAAAGTCATGAAACGAATGCCGATGAAATTGCTAGAATTACTTGGATTTTCTTTTAAGTTAAATCCACCTTTTGATGGTGAGGTGTTTGACATTGACCGCTACTTTTTACTGTTAATAACCAAAACCGGAGCTTGTGAAGAAGGGGGACATAGTGTCCCCCCTCCTCAATATCGTATGATAGGGATGAACATGCTCATCCCTTTACAGATGTTAAGCCTTAGATAGTTTGTGCCTAATATGAGTGATGTACAATGTTACCAATGTACTATGGGTAAGACTCCTCCCATTTACGTTTGACCTCGCGATACTACTATGTACTAAAATTACATAAGCAAAAATAGAGAAATACATGTGGTATATCTACTGATGGTCTTTCCCTTTTATCACAGATTGGTTACCACAAAGAATATGAAGATTCCCGTTGCTTTATGTTGGTACGTACAGATGGAACAGTTGAAGATTTCTCGTATCGTAAGTGTCTACAACATGCTCTGGAACTAATTGCTCCTCAAAAGGCAAAAACCTATAAATGGTTGAATGGAGCATCGCGTGGTCCCACTGCCTCATCCTTGCAAAATGAGGTCAAGTAAAATGATAAAGGCCTTCGATAAACTAAAATAAAAACGTGTTATATTCACTCGTTTACGGGTATGTATGTATACAGTGGTGTGTGTAAGTATCTGGTACGGGTACGTTTCTGCCACTTTTGAACAGGTGACACCCGCCAGACAAGGTACGTAGGCAACTGAAGTATTCATGTAACATAGTTGTACTAAATACGTGAACCAATTTTGAATACCCCGTTATCTTATGCTTCTTTTTGCTGCTCCCACTAAGGTTTGTTTGCCTTTCATAGGGTCTAAGGCAAAGGGAAATTAGTGGGAGTAGCAACGAAAAGCTCTGAGGGGCTATGCATTTCTATTGTTGTATCAGTAGAATGTTTCATCAATGAAAACATTTTAATCTTCTAGTATCCCCTATCTTCTTAGCCTAAATTTCTCTTTAGCTTCCATTTGTTGTGTTCTTAAAAGTTTGATTTAGAGTCATGCACCTAATTCAAGGCTCCTTGAGCTGATGGTCTATCGGAAACAACTTCTTTACCTTCACAAGGTCGGGATAAGGTTTGCGTATACACTACACACTATCCTCCATTGATCCCACTTGTGTGATTATGTTGTTGTTACACCTAATTCAATGCTGATATGATTTGTAATAGGGCATTTGAGAAGTTCTTTATGTTGTCTAAGTGCAGAGAATTCCAATAGTTTTCTAACATAATTAGGTTATTGTCCCTACCATATGATGCAAAGTTATTTTTAGTCTAATCGAGCTAAAATAGTTATAGGGAATTTGAATTTTGCTTTTGTAGGAAATGTCAACATTGTTAACCTTTGGGAGCTCATGCAAAATCCATTCCAATTAATGTGCACTTAAGTTTTCATATCATCTATAGTAAAAAAAGCAACCTTATGCACAAAGCATCTCGTGTTTACGCAGGGTCGGGAAGGATCGCACCTCAAGGGTGTGACGTATACGACCTACCTTAAATTTTGATTTTTTACCAACTATACGACCTTGTTCTCTTTTCTTGGTAAATTTTGCTCGAATCAATATAAGAATATATATGAATATGGTAGGCTTATATAGTTATTGTTAGAAGGATATGCAAAAAATGATTATAACATAGTTGACCCTT
This sequence comes from Nicotiana tabacum, assembly GCF_000715075.1. Classification (NCBI taxonomy): domain Eukaryota; kingdom Viridiplantae; phylum Streptophyta; class Magnoliopsida; order Solanales; family Solanaceae; genus Nicotiana; species Nicotiana tabacum. Next base: position 128,954,510 of record NC_134102.1, on the reverse strand, counting down.
GTCTTGTTACCGACAATTATTCATGTTCTTCAATTTAGAGTGTCAGTGAAGTCTCCCACGTGATGGTGTTTTATACGTGACTGCATGGTTGAATGGAGCCTAAGATACTCTCTTGTTGCTGTCAACCAAAATAATAAACTACTACTATATTATAACAACAAACTATGTTATAATAATTTTTTTGCGTTTATAGAGCTTCAACTAGTTAAGATTCGGGTCAACAAATTTGTGTTTATCGAAATTGGGAAATAATTTAGCACATGTGGAAAGGTTCTAGAGAAATATGGAGATTTCTCATGGAAGACCTTAGAACCCTATGGAATTGCTAGGAAAGTTCTTAGAAGATTCTAGCTATCTAGAATATTCTAGGAAGGGACTTAATTGTAAATAATAAGGGCATTATGTAATAATTATTATTTACTCACTAGCCCCTATGAAACTAGTATATAAAGGGGTTATTCATTTGTAACTCATCAAACAAAACGATCAACTTCTCTCTAATACAAAAGCTTCCTTTGGCAATTCTCTTGTGTTCTAACATTCTCTTAGCAATCTTGAGTGTAGTAAGGCTGACTTGGCATATCAAGAACGTGAACAAGTTGTGCAAGATCGTGAGCAAATTGTCAAGTGCCGCACGTGTACTTAGTTAACGACTAAGGACGTGACATTCAACTAATTAAGATTCCTAGTGACGAAGCCCTAATCTAGTACTACTAGTTAAAGGCATAAAGTGGGGCTCTCCATCTTACAAAATCGAAAGTTAAATCCTAACATTAGTTAGCGCTACACATGTTGCTAATGTACTCCTAAAGTGGAAAAAAAAAGAAAGAAGAAGAGATGTTCTTTTTTAAAATTGATTAAGTTGTTCGTCATAGTTTGATTTTTTTATTTGACAATATGATATATGATGTCTGAAAATTATAGACCCGACTAATTTGGATTCATGTTGTAGGATGCCCTCTAACGAACTTTGGTGCCTCATCACATTTTCAAGAAATCTGATTAACATTGGATTAACCTTTATCATTCAATCACTTCCTTTGGTGGTTAATAAATTGGTTATTGACAATCATATTCTCATAATATTCAAGTAAAAATGGACGTGACTTAATGAAGGAAGATATTAAGATTTTTTAACTATGCGTATTAAAAGGGAAAATAATGGTCTTTCACGTAATCACGTACCGGGACTAAAGGTGTCGATGGATATTTAAAAACCAACCGAACCGTACCGTACCGAACCGATTTTCGGGTTTCTTTTAATAAATCGCAGGTTTTAATATAAATCTATAACCGTACCGATAATTAGGGTAGATTTTTTATTTTATGAAAATAAATCGAAAAAATACCGAAACGTACCGAATAAATTTAGATGTGAAAATATATTTATATATTACGTTTAAAAATAACAAAGCATTAAATTCTTCCTTGGGCCGTGGAATTATGAAAGCGGTTACAAGCCAACAAGTAAACTCAAAATCCTAATTCCCAAAGCTATTATGCTACTCCTATTGAAATTAAATTATTTCCAACATATTCACTAGCAAGACACAAGGTATTCTAGCAATTATGAGTAGCAAACTACAATGTAATGAATATATTTCTTTTCGTATGATTTAGATTTATCTTTTTGAATATTTAATCTTCTATAGACTTTATTCAACACTCCCAGGTTCATATCTTTCCACTCGTGTGATTTATATTTTCTTTATCTTTGCTTAGTTTCTTTTACACTGCTATAGAATAATTGATGGATCTATACTCTGGCCATCTTTCATGTTTTCTTCATTCATCACCCTTTAAACAGTAAAATGTCCAGAGAATTTTGTGAAGTCCTATAAAAGTACGCATGTTATTGCATTCTACTTCTACTAGTGACTTTTACATGACACTAAAAAAAATAACCGAAAATTACCGATACCGAATAGAAATTGACATGATTGGGACGGTTTCGGAAAGTCTAATTTTGGTTATACATAGTAGAATAACCGCAAAATGGTATGGTACAAATTTTATAAAATAACCGGCCGAACCGAACCATTGACACCCTACCGGGGACGAATAAAATTGAATAATTTGGTCATTTTCTTGTTCACGTAGTTGTTATTGCTTTTATTCCAATGTCACGAAAGTTTGAATTAAGTTGTGAATATGGTAGGAGAGCAACTACTTCCTACTAAATACAATGGTTTTCTCTGCTTGCTTGTTTTTCGTTTCTATTTTTAACAGGGCAATAAATTTAACGATTTAACTTATTATAAAACCAATAATGACATAAAAAAACCCTTCTCCCTAAGTTTGGTGATATAAAGTGATACACAATGGCAGAACCAAGATTTTTACCAAAAAATTTACAAAATAAGTGTAATTCTCCGGCGAAGGGAGTTCAAATGAACCCCCTTCCGCCATTGGTGATACATCTAGTAAGAATTAATTCTGCTTGCCTTAGCTGACGGTCTATCTGAAAGAGACTCTCTATCTGCACAAGATAGGGGTAAGGCCTGCCTATATATTATCCACCCCATATTTAACTTGTGGGATTACACTGGGTATGTTATTGTTGTATATAACAAGAATTAAGACACTGGAAAAAAGAAAATGATCTCACTTATAAGAATCTGACCTAAAAGGGAGAATGAAAATTAGCTTCAGAATTAAAAAGAGCAAGTATGAAAAGAAAAGGGTCAAACATATTGTTATTGTTAGAATAAATATGGGGGAGAATTAGGCATAGATCTAGAACCTTGTGTCCCTACAAGATTTTCTAGAATAGACACAATATTTGACTAGTAAATGAATGGAGCCAAAGCCATTTTCTGTTCAATTTAAATAACCAACCTACCACAAGTAAATGAAGGAAATGTAAGGTGGCAGTGATTTCACTGACTTCTAAATCTACATTTATAATTGATGGGAATTCATCTAAAAAGAAAATTATTGTGAAAGAGAGTTAAAAAAAAAAAAAACTAAATAATTTAACTCTTTGAAATGGGAATATTAAGTAAATTGGCTATTGGAAATTGAATATATTCTCAAAAATTAAAGTTCAGATGGAAGAGAGTGGAACTTTTTTGTCCTAAAGGACTACAATTCTCATACAGTTGTTACGGATTTTCTTACTTTAATAATATCCTATCGTTAGAAACAATATGAATTTGAAATATATATGTTACAAAAAAGATAAAAAAAAGTTACAATAATATCATATTCATTTTAAAAACTATAATGAATTAAGATTCTCCAATCCCGGATTCTGTTAAGTGTCTATTCACAAATTGGCTCTATAAATGCTTTAATTTATTCTTATTGCTTTACGAATTAAAGAAAGAAAAAAAAAGAATAGATTTTTCATAACATAATTAACTCGTTTGACTAATCTTCTATATTATTATAAAAGCACGAATACAATGTTGATAGACCAAAATAACCTTAAAATAATTTTCACTAAAAGGCATAAGAAGAGGACACAACTGGAAGTAATGCACATTAAAATAAAGAGTTGTAATTATAATAGAAATTGTACTTAGTATTTAAGATTTTGCCTGAAATATGCCTAATTTGTAATGGGTTCTAATAATTTTTTCCTTTTTTTACAAGAACAGTATTAACTATTTCAATAGTTTTAGTTTGATTAGGAGTAAAAGGGTTCTTAATACTGGATAAAATATCCTTTTTTACATTATTCTTCACATAACTTTGTAGGTCATATTTTGGTCAAAACAATATAAATAAAATTCTATTAAAATACTACTTCCGAATAAAATAGACTTTCTATATTGGAAATTGATATTGCCCGTGGGTTGGGTCTTTTGGGAGTTTTTTCTTTAGTTTATTTTAAGTTTTTTTTTTTTAAAACTTTTAGACAAGACAAAGAATAATCTGCTAACTGAAATAATAAGTTAATCAAAGAAAATACAGAGTAAAATAACTTATTATTCCTATCATGTCAAAATCGTAATGAATTAATTTTAAATTCTTCAAAACTAACTATTTTTTTTAAAAATTTTTTGTGTTGGATAAAATTATAAGATATAAAAATTTAAAGTTAAGTAATAATAGTGTTCTTAAAATTTATAATGAAATTTCATAATAAATATTTATTTCATTAAAGATTCAATTCCATGTCGAATAATATTTCAAAACTCATAATAATTTTTGAAAAATATATCAACTAAAAATTGTTATTTTTCTACAATTGTAACATTCAGAATAAAAATACTTACTTTTCCTAGATTAACATGACAACAACAATAAAATGGCAACTCCAAAACGTTCAAATTGGTGTGTTAGATTTAAAAGGCTAATTTTCTTTTTTTACTTAAATACATAATTTGGGGGGGGGGGGTTGGGGGGGGTGAATTAAAGGTAAACTTTTTTCTATATATATTTTTCTTTTTGAGTGTTGTACTGTCGGGAGATGTTTAGAAAATGATCGATGAATTTATCAAAAGATATGAGATTGTTAGTACGCACGTCACAGAGAAAAAGGGAAAAAAATAAATAAACGAACAAAACACATGTACCAACTACTTAGAACATTTAAAACCACGAAAAGTTAATCCATATCTATATCTATATTTATATCTATCTATATTATTATAAAAGTACGAATATTATTATGCTAAATGTTGAACGACTAAAACATCCTTGAAACTTTGATAGACTTTTATGCCCTTAAATATTCAAGTTATTAAAGGTGGATAAAATTGTAATATTTAAAATATTACCCAAGGATGACATTCTTCCCGATTTAAACGCCACTTATCGTGCATATAAATTCCCACTCTACCAATATCGAGAACTTCTAATTCAATTAAAAAGTGATAATATTGGAGATAATTATGAATTTGAACAAACTTCTAACACTAATCAAGTTCCAACTTTTCATATATTTACCATATTGTTCTACTTAATGTGAAAGTTTCATACCATCCCGACACAGACACAAGCACTTTTAAACACTTATCGACTTGGAGAAGGACACTTTGTATAATTTATTTATGTCTACCTCAGACAAATTAGGTTGTACTTATTATTATGGAATATCAATCTTCTAGAGGTAATTTATTAATTTTGTTCGAATATTAGTTTCACGTATCTAACTCAACAGGTTTAGACATAAACGAAGCATCAAACACGCAGAGGAAGCAAGTGCACAATTGCCTATAGTAGCATTTGAGCTTTGGCAGAGTGAGTAATTTACTTCAACATCTTTGTATGTTAAATCTGGTTAAGATTTTTTTATTTATAATTTCATAAAATGAGTTCCTTCTCGAGATTAAAAATAAAAGGACTTGTATGTTGTAACTATCTCAATGGAAAATAAACTATGTCAGCTTGGCTTTTTATTCCAGCGTATTATTTATCCGTTCTGATATGATGACATTCTTTAATAATGCATTTCATCATCTGATGTTGCACTCAAAGGACATATGTCTTTCTAGAGGTAATTTAATTTCTTAATTTCATGAATTTTCTCTTTAAGATTAACTTAATATATTTAATGCAGAATTCATGAAGTATATCAGCATGCAGTACATTGCTATTGTTGTTCTTTCTTTAAAAGTAATTTAAAAAAAAATTGATATCTTCTTTGTTTTGGTTGATCTTACGCTTCACTTTAACAAACCTAATGGGAATATCAGTATAAATTTTTAGCACAGTTCTGCAAATTGGGACTTAAGAGGGTATCGGTTATCCAGTTCTCTTTTCTGTTACAAAAATAATATTATCATATATTATGTCTTTCTTAAAATAATTGTATAATAAAATCATCTATTTTTACTCTTCTAAAGAATTTATTTTTAAATATAAAAGCCTAAAGCAAGTTGTCCAAAGATCTCATAAACTCTATTCTAATACATATCTATATTGTACTTGTCAATCGATACACAACTTGCATTTTAAACAATATTAAATAGAGATAATTTCATGCTACTCAATTTTTTTAAAACGATATCCATGAATATTAAGTGATAAAACTGTTGAGGTTTTGTTTTTAAGATAAAATATTCTTAAAATGAGGGTGAATGGGAAATGGAGGGAAAATAAAATTTTGAGTAAAATTTTAAGTTTTCCCCTCTTGACAATGAGACATTGTCCCATATTGGAAGAGGAAGACATTTTTGGTGGGTATATATATAATTGCTCTTCTTGTAGCTCTTAAAGAGTTAAGAAGAAAGCAAGCCTCGCGCCGTCGTCGTCGTCGCTCGCTCGGCTCGGCTACGGCTACGGCTTCGGCTTCGGCTTCGGCTTTGGATTTGGTCAAATGATTGATTGATTAATTTTTTGGACCAAATTTATTTGTTAATAGTAAATATTAACGTAAGATTATCCGCATTTGTAACGGATATTTTTCAATCCGTGTATTGACCATTTGGCAGCCGCCTAATGCTCTTCCCACCATGAAGTGCTTGCTCCACAAACATGAAGTGCTTGCTCCACAAACATGTAATGCTTGCTCCACCATGGAGGGTGGACGTTTGGTCTTCTTCAATATTTTGCTGCTATATATATGTGCAGCAGATGTTGAAGAAAGACACTCAACACACAACACACAATTCGCTCAATAAATTGGCTATACATTTGCACTCCTTCCTCTCAGCATTTCCATACGATTTTCTGAGTTTATACTCCTTCGTTCTGCATTGTTTTTAACTTCAAACAAAGCAACTGTAAGTGTGATTTGCTACCGAACTTTGTGTTCGCTGAAACACTGGGGTTTGAAGTACCGCTACACCAGTGTGTTATTCGTTCTATCCTGGGAGGAAATAATCCATTACCTTGGGTACTAGGAGGGGATTAAATTCCGTAAGGAAACACTGTGAATTCAGTGGGCTCGAATTTATTATTGTTTCATAACGTTAACTTATATTTTACAGAATTATTATTTACAAATACAGCAATATTGGCGGGAATAACAATCTTAAGGAATTTAATATTAATTTCTGTATTTGTGTTATTCTTATTATTCTGTAAACTAAAACCTTTGTGGTTTGTGTACTCCCGTTTTGGAGAGTTAAGCCTTCGTGGCGTTTTGTTGGATATTAAAATCTACGTGATTTTTACTCCAGTTTGAAAACGTGTATTAAACATTTGTTTGTGTCATTCTTTTACAGAAAAAATGATGACTGAAAGCGAAAACCAAGCTGTTCCGATGGTAACTGCCAACGCATCGACAAGCCGAACACCGGCGTTAGCACCGGCAGAAAAACCCAAAAAATTTTCCGGGATTGATTTCAAGCGCTGGCAGCAGAAGATGTTCTTCTACTTAACTACGTTATATCTACAGAAGTTCATCAAGGAAGATGTTCCTGATCTGCCAGATAAAACTCCAGATAATGAACGCTTTCTCGTGATTGAAGTGTGGAAGCATTCTGATTTTTTATGCAAGAATTATATTCTTAGCGGGCTGGATGATAATCTGTATAATGTATACAGTAGCATGGAGACCTCAAAAGAATTGTGGAATGCGCTTGAAAAGAAATATAAAACTGAAGATGCCGGGATGAAGAAATTCGTTGCCGCAAAATTTTTGGACTACAAAATGGTAGATAGCAAATCTGTTATTACCCAAGTCCAGGAATTGCAAGTGATTATTCATGATCTACTTGCTGAAGGTCTTATCATCAACGAAGCATTTCAAGTAGCAGCAATGATTGAGAAGTTGCCTCCGTTGTGGAAGGACTTCAAAAATTATTTGAAACACAAACGAAAGGAAATGTCCCTTGAAGATCTCATTGTTCGGTTGAGAATCGAAGAGGACAATAAAGCTGCTGAAAGGAGAGGCCGTGGAAATTCAACAATAATGGGAGCAAATATTGTTGAAGCTAACAAAAAGAGGAAGAAGGCTTCTGGTCCGAAATACAATCCAAGCAAGAAGCGGTTCAGTGGAAACTGCTACAACTGTGGGAAAATCGGACACAAGTCTACGGAGTGTCGTGCTTCGAAGAAAGACAAGAAAAAAGGTCAAGCAAACATAGTAGTAAACCATGATGATGTTAATAACTTGTGTGCCATGCTTTCTGAATGTAACTTGGTGGGAAATCCTAAACTGTGGTGGTTTGATTCAGGAGCCACTCGCCATATTTGTGCAGTTAGAGAGGCTTTTGCTACCTATGCTCTTGCTGAACCCGGAGAGACAGTTTATATGGGAAATGCTTCAACAGCAAAAGTTGAAGGAAATGGAAAGATATTTCTGAAAATGACTTCTGGCAAGGTCATGACTTTGAACAATGTCCTTCATGTTCCCGAAATGAGAAAGAATTTAGTCTCTACTGGACTTCTTGTTAAGCACGGTTTTAAGTGCGTTTTTGTGTCAAACAAGGTTGTAATTAGTAAGAATGAAATATTTGTAGGAAAAGGTTACCTCACCGAGGGCCTTTTCAACCTAAATGTAATGGTTGTAGAAAATAATAATAATATTTCAGCTTCTTCTTACTTACTTGAGTCAAATGATTTATGGCATGTACATTTGGGACATGTCAATTATAAAACCTTGCGGAAAATGATTAACTTGTAAGTGCTGCCCAAGTTTGAATGCAAAAAATCAAAATGTCAAACATGTGTGGAATCTAAGTATGTTAAACATCCTTATAAGTCAGTTGAAAGGAATTCAAATCCTTTAGACTTAATTCACACAGATATTTGTGACATGAAGTCAATACCATCTCGCGGTGGAAAAAAGTATTTCATAACTTTTATTGACGATGGTACTCGATATTGCTATGTTTACTTACTGAATAGTAAAGATGAAGCAATAGACGCATTCAGGCAATACAAAAATGAAGTTGAAACGTAACTTAACAAGAAAGTAAAAATGATAAGAAGTGATCGGGGTGGTGAATATGAATCTCCTTTTGAAGAAATATGTTTAGAATATGGAATTATTCATCAAACAACAGCCCCTTACACACCCCAATCTAATGGGATTGCGGAAAGAAAGAATCGCACATTAAAGGAGATGATGAATGCGTTGTTGATAAGTTCTGATTTGCCACAGAACTTGTGGGGGGAAGCCATTCTTACGGCTAATCGAATATTAAATCGATTGCCCCATAGCAAAACACAATCCATTCCATATGAAAAATGGAAAGGAAGGAAGCCCAACTTGAATTACTTTAAAGTGTGGGGGTGTTTGGCAAAAAGTGTAAGTTCCTAAACCCAAAAGGGTAAAGATAGGACCGAAAACCGTTGATTGTGTTTTCATAGGATATGCGACAAATAGTAAAGCATATCGATTTCTAGTTCATAAATCAGAAAATCCCGACATTCATAATAATACGATTATAGAATCAGATAATGCTGAGTTCTTTGAAAATATATATCCGTATAAAAAGGAATGTGAGTCGTTTGATGAAGGATCTAAACGACCTCGGGAAGAAACAAAAGAAAGTACATGTAATCAGGAGAATCCAAGACGTAGTAAACGTCAAAGAACGTCTACTTCATTTGGACTATATTTTGTGACTTTCTTATTGGAGAATGAGCCTCAAACATTTAAAAAAGCTATGACTTTTTCGGAATCATTATTTTGGAAAGAGGCAGTCAATAGTGAAATAGAATCCATATTGAACAACCATACATGGGAATTGGTTGATCTTCCTCTTGGAAATAAACCTTTGGGTTCTAAATGGATTTTTAAGAGAAAAATCAAAGATGATGGCACTATTGATAAATTCAAGGCAAGGCTCGTAGTCAAAGGGTATAGACAACGAGAAGGTCTAGACTACTTTGATACATACTCTCCAGTTACAAGAATTACGTCCATACGAATGTTGGTAGCATTAGCTGCAGTATATGGTCTTGAAATTCATCAAATGGATGTTAAGACTGCCTTCTTGAATGGAGAGTTGGAGGAAGAAATTTACATGGAACAACCTGAAGGGTTTGTGGTTCCAGGTAAAGAAAAAAAGGTATGTAGACTTGTTAAGTCTCTTTACGGACTAAAACAAGCACCCAAACAATGGCATGCGAAATTTGACCAAACAATGTTGTCAAATGGTTTTAAGATAAATGAATGTGATAAATGTGTGTACATTAAAAATGTTCCAAATCACATAGTCATTGTTTGCCTATATGTGGATGATATGCTGATAATGAGTAATGACATTGCCAACATAAATGCTACTAAGCGTATGCTCAATAGCAAGTTTGATATGAAAGACTTGGGAGTTGCTGATTTAATTCTTGGAATTAAGATCCATAAGACTCCTCAAGGTCTGGCATTGTCACAATCTCATTATATTAAGACAGTACTTGAAAAATTCAAGCACTTGGGCTTTAAAGTTGCAAAGACTCCAATTGACGTGAATCTTGCATTAGCAAAGAACAAAGGCCAAAGCATATCACAATTGGATTATGCTTGTGTATTGGGATGCTTAATGTATATCATGAATTGTACACGACCAGATATAGCTTGTGCTATAAGTAAACTGAGTCGATATACGAGCAATCCAGGCCAATATCATTGGATGGCAATGAAACGAGTTTTGGGATATTTAGAACATACCCAGAACTTTGAATTGCACTACAGTAATTTCCCTGCGGTGATTGAGGGATACTGTGATGCAAATTGGATCACCGGTTCAACTGATTCTAAGTCCACGAGTGGATATGTATTCACTATTGGTGGAGGAGCGGTATCTTGGAAGTCGTCCAAACAAACATGTATTGCCCGCTCTATAATGGAGGCTGAATTCATAGCCTTAGATAAAGCCGGTGAAGAAGCTGAATGGCTCCGGAATTTCTTGGAAGACATTCCATTTTGGCCCAAACCGTTGGCACCAATATGCATACATTGTGATAGTCAAGCGGCAATTAGAAGGGCTGGGAGCGTTATGTATAACGGTAAATCTCGTCATATACGACGAAGACATAAAACCGTTAGGCAATTACTCTCTAGAGGAATTATCACGATTGACTATGTAAAGTCAAGTGATAATATATCGGATCCACTTACAAAAGGCCTAACTAGAGAGGTAGTTGAGAAATCATCAAGGGGAATGGGGCTATGGCCGAGAACAAGTCATTGTGGCAGTAACTCTACCTAGAAGACTGGAGATCCCAAGATCTAGGTTCAAGGAGATCAAACAAAGTCATTAATGACGGTTCAACATTGTCAAATAAAATTTTAGTCCGTTCTCGTGATGAGATAATGTTCAGTACCAAGGATAAAACATTAAGGCTTTTTAATGATTTCTAAATTTGATACGGGGTATATCAAATAGTGTATCTACAGGATGACACGTTTATGAATCACCTATGTAAGTGTGAAGTGTTAGCCGCTTCAAGGAGAACTTTGTAAGGCCAGTTCTCTACGCACTTATGAAACCAGGCGGTGTTCATGGCTGAAACGAACACAACAATGAGAACCAAAGACGGTTAAGGGTTGATTGTGTGACTTATGGTTGTCTAGGTATACACCAAAGATCGACGGTTCAAAGATATCAAATCTACCGATTGACCGAGTATATCCGACATAAGTTTACTACGGAAAGTTCAAAGGGAAACCTACTTATCCAGATGCGATTAATCCTTACTTGTAAATCACACAGTTTTTTCATGCATACTTCCGTGATATAGCCATTCCCCATTCATGTGGGGGATTGTTGAGGTTTTGTTTTTAAGATGAAATATTCTTAAAATGAGGGTGAATGGGAAATGGAGGGAAAATGAAATTTTGAGTAAAATTTTAAGTTTTCCCCTCTTGACAATGAGACATTGTCCCATATTGAAAGAGGAAGACATTTTTGGTGAGTATATATATAATTGCTCTTCTTGTAGCTCTTAAAGAGTTAAGAAGAAAGCAAGCCTCGCGCCGTCGTCGTCGTCGCTCGCTCGGCTCGGCTACGGCTTCGGCTTTGGATTTGGATTTGGATTTGGTCAAATGATCGATTGATTGATTTAATAGTAAATATTAACGTAAGATTATCCGCATTTATAACGGATATTTTTCAATCCGTGTATTGACCATTTGGCAGCCACCTAATGCTCTTCCCACCATGAAGTGCTTGCTCCACAAACATGAAGTGCTTGCTCCACAAACATGTAATGCTTGCTCCACCATGGAGGGTAGACGTTTGGTCTTCTTCAATATTTTGCTGCTATATATATGTGCAGCAGATGTTGAAGAAAGACACTCAACACACAACACACAATTCGCTCAACAAATTGGCTATACATTTGCACTCTTTCCTCTCAGCATTTCCATACGATTTTCTGAGTTTATACTCCTTCGTTCTGCATTATTTTTAACTTCAAACAAAGCAACTGTAAGTGTGATTTGCTACCGAACTTTGTGTTCGCTGAAACACTGGGGTTTGAAGTACCGCTACACCAGTGTGTTATTCGTTCTATCCTGGGAGGAAATAATCCATTACCTTGGGTACTAGGAGGGGATTAAATTCAGTGGGCTCGAATTTATTATTGTTTCATAACGTTAACTTATATTTTGCAGAATTATTATTTACAAATACAGCAATATTGGCGGGAATAATAAAAATATTATTGTATATGTATTTAAAGGCCCTGCAATCAGAAAGTGAAAGTTTTTAGTGATCAAACATTAACATGCCATTGTTATTGCGTTCATAGAAACTAGTTCTCATTATATTCAGTTAACTATCGATGTGACTTACTGCAGGAAGATTTTAATATTGTATAACTAAGCCTATTAATGAAAAAGAATTTGTCTTTCAAGTTAAGAATGTCTGTTATGGACGACATACATTATATCATAAGGCCATTTTCTTGATATAGAGTAATATGAATCCGTGTTCTTATTCCATTGAATTATAGTAATTTGATAAGGACAACCACACGGCTTTCTTAGTAATAAATAGCATCATTTCTATCTTTACTTTTGTCATAATCTTTTTACCATTTGTTGTTATGATATGAAAGCAACTAACTCCTACCACCCCAAAAAACAAAAAGTTATTAGCTCCTGCTAAGATAATATGCAATGTCTTTTCCCTTTGTAATGTGACAAATATTTTGGCTAATAGAGCCCATTTCACGTAAGCATAAGTATATTTGTAAAGTGTAAAATTTGTTGGCAATATTCTTTGGTACCCAAAAATATTGCATTGTGTGGTGGATATTATTTGCATAAGTTGTATTTTTTCTTTTACAACTAAGATGCCAAGATTTTTTTGTCTATAAAAGGAAAGGTCATTGGTTCATTTTAAACACACCAACAAGACTTAGTCTTCATTTCTTGTTTCTTCCCTTCCTCCTTTATTAAGAGTGTTTTGTATGAGAGTTGAGTGTTGTGAAGTACTTGTGTGAACCTTGTGAGTTTATTCTCTTAGGATATTTGGGATTAATTAGAGTATTTACTCTAATTTTGTACTCTCTTTTGTACTCTTGTTGGTATAGTAAAATTGCCCCTCTCTGCTTGTGGAGGTAGGTCACTTTGACCGAACCACGTTAAATTTGTGTTTTCTTTATATGCTTTAATTGCCGTTATTATCAACTTGCATTATCTTTGTTATTGTTATTATAACGTTGTTTGGCTAAATTTTGCACTACCCAGGTTCCCGATCCTAACAAATTAGTATCAGAGTCGGATCTAACCGAGTTTATTTCAGTAGCCAATATGACTTTAACAAAGACTTATGTTGAGAAATTTGATCGAAGTGCAAACTTCAGAATGTGAAAATTAAAGATGGAAGCTATCATAATTCAGGATGGCTTAGACTTGGCGTTGCAAGGACATGAGAAAAAGTCAGATAAAATGACGGACGAGAAGTTTGCCGTCATAGACAAAAAGGTAAAATCAGGTATCATCTTAAATCTATCAAATGAGATTTTACATGAAGTTTCTGTAGAAACCACAGCCAAAGGCATGTGGAAAAAATTGAAAACTTTATATATGAAGAGGACGGTGGAAAATAGACTTTACCTAAAACAGAAGCTTTATACAATTCGTATGGGTGAAGGTACCTCTATTCTCTCTCATCTTGACACATTTGATTCCATTCTTATGGATTTGAGTAATATAGATGCTGAAATTAAAGATGAGGATCAAGCCGTATTACTGCTTTGTTATTTACCTCCATCTTTTAAGCATATAAGAGATACTATGCTTTATGAAAAGGATAATATCTCTTATAAGGATATTAAATCTATATTAAAATCAAAAGAACATATAGATAGTGATATTACTGGGGAAGGTAGTGGAACTCAAGCGGAAGTTGGCTTGTTTATTAGGGGCAAATCCGACTCAAAATCCAGATATAATAATTTAGAGTGTCGCTATTGTCATAAGAAAGGTCACATTATCTCCGAATGCTATACGCTGAAAAATAAAGAAAAGCATAAGGAAAGGAAAAATGAGCACAAAAATACTGACACTGTCGAAGCAAGTGTAGCTGCTGATGAGACTGGGAGAATTATTTTTTTAGCAACTAATAATAGTTTCAAATCTAACAATGAGTGGATTTTAGATTCGAGTTGTTCTTATCATATGTGTCCCAATTGGGATTTATTCACCATATATGAATCTATTGGAGGTGGAGTTGTCTTGATTGGCAACAATGCTGCCTGCAAAGTTTTTGGAAAAGGTACAGTTCGAATCAAAATGCACGATGGTGTGGTGAGAATTCTCACCGATGCTAGACATATTCCTGACTTGAAGAAAAATCTCATCTCTTTGGGCACTCTAGAATCTCTTGGGTGCAAGTACGTAGGTGAAGGTGGAGTTCTGAAAGTTTCTCATGGTACTCTTGTGATCATAAAAGCACATAGAGCTGGTTCGTTGTATACTTTATTGGGATCCACTGTTATAGGCCCTACTACAGTTTCGGTATTAGACAACTTGTCTGATTTTGATGGCATTAAATTTTGACATATGCCCATTGGGGTTTTTGCAGAGAGGGTGAAGCAAATTTACTATATCAGCCAAAATTAGGCCAAGGTGGAGATTTATAATATGGCCAATATTTTATCTAATGGAGTCCATCTCACATAAGTATAAGCATATTTGCAAAGTGTAGACTTTGTTGGTAATATTCTTTGGGACCCAAAAATATTGCATTGTATGGTGGATATCATTTGCACAAGTTATATCTTTTCGTTTACAACTAAGATGCCAAGACTTTTTTGTCTATAGAAGAAAATGCCATTAATTCATTTTAAATACACCAACAAGACTTAGTCTTCATTTCTTGTTTCTTCCTTTTCTCCTTTATTAAGAGTGTTTTGAATGAGAGTTGAGTGTTGGAAAACACTTGTGTGAACCCTTTCGTTGGAATGATTTTGTGAGGTTATTCTCTTAGGGTATTTGAGATTAATTAGAGTATTTACTTTAATTTTGTACTCTCTTTTGTACTTTTGTTGGTATAGTGAAATTGTTCATCTCCGCTTGTGTACGTAGGTCACTTTGACCGAACCACGTTAAATTTGTGTCTTCTTTATATGCTTTAATTGCCGTTATTATCAACTTGCATTGTCTTTGTTATTGTTATTATAACGTTGTTTGGCTAAATTACGCACTACCCAGGCTTCCCGATCCTAACACCCTTATTACTAGATGTTTTCTTCCCTAATTCTAATATTCGAAAGAAAAAACAAGTGGGGTGCAGTGGCGGAACTATCGTTTAGATTTCGCGTTTAACTGAATTCCATAACTTTAATTAGAACTCTGTATTTATTTTACAAAATTATTTATTAAATATATATAAATTATTAATTTAGAACTCAATAAATTAAAAAGACTCGAATCCCGAACTCATAAGTTCTAAAATCTTGGCTTCGCCTCTAGTAGGGTGAACACAGAGGCAGATCTAACTGGCATTTCCGGTACATGGATGCACTACTTAAAAAAAGAAAGAAAAAATAAATTAAGTGGGAATTGATCCCCATTCATCTTAGTAATTAACTCACCATTCAACCAAGGATGCCAACAATTAATATTATACCAATTTTAAAAAATATGTACATAAAATATTTAATTTTGTAGAAAGACCATGGGTTCACATGCCCCATAATTTTTTCTATAAATTCGCTCCCGGGTGTACAAGCGTTATAGGGCTAACGCTTAGGTTAAAGCGCGAAAGGCATAAGTAGCAAGTTGCTACTTTGATGGGCCTTCCGCGCTAAAATTAAGTTAATATAATATGAGTCAATAATTGAAAATTTCAGATATTAAATTGATCAGACAGATACTATATTTGTTCTTAGCGGAAAAAATCCCAAGAAATATTCTCCCAATTAATTTCTGATTACCACATGAAATTAACGATTAACTTGACAAATGTTTTAAGGTGCTTATCCAAATGAGGAAAAAATTGTACTGAGATTTATTTTATATGATGAATGAAAAGTGGCAAACGATAATATAATAATGCAGATCGACCAGTAGTTCAGATCAGAAGTGGCAAATAATTGGAGGGCCATGTTTGGCAACATAATTAATGAGATCTAAATGTAAGATTGAACTGTTCATTTGCAAAGAAACCTTTATCACTTCATATTTATATTTTTTCTCAAATCTGCAACTATAGTTTTGTAATTAATTTTGAGAGACAAAATCATCAGAGTTGCATGTGATAAAGTATAGGCGATCGCGATATTATATATATAGATCGGATCCTTGTGACGCAGTAATGTTTCTTGTCTATCTTTTAATTAATAAGGATATTGGATGAATTATTGTCATTTCAAATAATATATAGTTGCATGAAAAATAGAGTACTAAAAATGTGCTTAATTTTGTTTAGTCGAGTTGCATGGCTTGTCCCTTATGTACGTGGTGGTCAAGAGTAGCACGCTTCTTCATTCATCTATTAATTTAATCCTGGACTCAGAGGCGGACCTATCCCTTAGGGAAGGGGCTTATCGGCTCCCGGTAACTTCGAAAAAAATGTATATATCTATGTGTATATTTTTTAAATAATATATATATATATATATTTTAATTGACATTCTAAGACTCAAAGCTTAGGCAGTTATATTGGTCGAGTTAGAGGGACACATCTTGACTTTTAGTATTCTGCCTTGGTTGATTTCTACCCCTGTCATTTGTTCAAATTTTAATTCGATGGTTAGCCCCGCTACTTTCAAGTTGTTTAACAATGTATTACATATAATGAGATGTAATTAATGAATTTTTTCCTTTTATATAGTCGAATACGCATCATTGATGTCGTGACCTAAAAAAATATAAGACTTGCTTTGATGTCATTAATTATGACAATAATCCGGTTAATACAAGGTTTGTTACAATGAAAAACAACAAAAATTAAAAATTAAAAAATAGATTCAGCGAGCCATGGGACCACGTTAATAAAATAGCAAATTAGCAGGTAATTGACAATTATTCTGTAGGTCCAATGAAGTTGACTAACATAAACCGACCTTGGGTTAGTTGTAGGAACTCTTTTGTATCATTAGGCCCTTTAAAAGAAAAGAAAAAACGATTATGACTTCCTAAATCATTCATATCCGTCAATTTGTTTCCCTTTTTAATCTCTTTTCTCTCTTCTTCCTTAAAATTTTCTTTCCTAGTGCTTATCCATAACTCATAAGAGATATGCGATTTTATAATCTCTAATATTACGCAATCATCTGTTGCTGTGAGAAAAATCATATTTTCTTTTTCTTCCGAAATATAATCTTTTTCAGTTTTTTGCTTTTGGAATTTGCATAAAGAAGTATCTCCCCATCATATCATAGTGAAAAAGATAAGACGTGGACCTACTTATTTTAATACAAAACTAATTTTAGGATACATGAGTTGCACGTGTGTAGTGTCTATCAATTAAAAATATATATACTGACATTAAAATAAAATGTAATATTTGCTTAAACGATGAAAGTAATTTTTCTCACACTAACATAGTAATTGTATTCAATATCTTCTGAATATGCATAGATGATGAATTTAGTTAAATTAGTTGTACATTATTTTATAGTTATACATATCCTATAATATGATATACAAATATGTTAAATTGTGTCTCACTTGACATTTCTTTATGAATACATTTTGTCTTCTACCATTTCATTCTTATTTCTTAAAGGTTGCATTTTAACCAATTTAATTCTTAATGCTATAGCTGATTTTGGTTTATATTCTTATTTCTTTTATCGCTAATGGTCTTTTTATGAAAAATAATTTATGTACTCTAAGATTTGTGTAAACTTGAAAAATAATTTTATCCATTGGATGAATTTGGAAAGGAATAAAATTGAATTATTTTACTAGTTAGTTAATTCAAATCCGAGCAAAAAGTTAATTTAAATACTTAATTATATTTTTAATCACTAAAAGAAATACTCTATTTTTTAAGGATTCAAATTATTAATATTAGCTCATACCATATATTAAATATTTAATTATAACTATATTTTTATCCACAAAAACTCTTTTATCAAATGATAAAATCTAACTTTTGCACTTTGTGTTTGTCGCATTGTTAGTAAATAACTTTTATCAATTGCTTTTTCTTTCTCTTTCTCTTGCTATCATTAAATATTTTCGTAATTATTTTTTCTAATTATATTTTAAAATCTATATTAATATTTATATCTAAGCAAATTATTGATCGAAGAATAAAATTAATAGTCAGTGGACCAATCTCACATATACTACTCACAACATATATAAGTTACTTACTGACTTGGGATAAAGAATAAAGCTAAATGCTTCCTCTTTCTTCAATCTTTTCTTTATTTTATTTTGTTTACATCATAATTGTTCACCTAAAATTTAGCATTATACAATCTCTTTTGAAGCTAAAAAATGTTCAACTGTAGAAAAATCATACGCATAAAGATTTGGTATTATTTAATACTTATTTAATTATAAAATTTATATAAGGTAAAATTTAATAATTTTAAAGTCCTAAATATAAGGACTTCTTACTTAATTCAAATAAGGAAAGATTTAATAAGTATTAAATTTTATTTAATTTCAAACTCCTAAATATTAGCTAGGAGAATAATCAAATGACTATTTTGTCTAGTATGAATTTTATTTTAAAAGCGTAAAAAAGACGAACGATATTTTGCTAAGGGTTTTCGTGCTTTTAATATAGTATAGATAGATAAAGATTTAAATATAGATAGATAAATTGGTGATAATGAACGAACAATGTTAAAAAGATTCTAAGAGCCCTTAGTATTTAATTTTTCTTATTAGTTTATAAGGTAAAATCTTAATTAATATTAAAGTCATTTTTAGAAAATCATAACTCTAATAAATAAAGATTTAGTAAATAAAATTTATATGATTAAAAAGTCTTATTTGTTAGAAAAATAATTGAATAACTATTTTGTCTAGTGTAAAATTCAATTTAATGAATATAAAGTCGACCAAATACTTTTAACCGGTAAGAACAACTTTTCGACGCTCAAAAATTTAGTAGCTGATTATATGCAATGTTATTATGATTTATATTCACAAAATAAAAATGTAAACAAAATAGAAACATGGAAAGTTCAAGTTGAGTGATTTTGGCCAAACAAAATTAAGTACTTCTAATAGAAAGGAAATTTGAGAACGGTAGTTTACGGTAATTTTTGGCCTCTTTTATTGCCCTTTTCCCTAAATATTTGAAAAAATATAGTTATAATTGTATCATAATTAAAGTGAATTATTTATATAAGGTAAACTCTTCATTGATTTTTAAGTTTAGTTTTTTCAGAGTTTAAATAAGAAAAGATATAATAAATAGAATTTTAGTTGATGTAAAAGTCCTAAATATTAGGAAGATAAGTAAAATGATAATTTTATTCAATGTAAAATCTATTTTTAAAGGGTAAAAAAGGCGAACGATATTTCGCTAAGGGCCATAGTGCTTTTAATATAGTATAGATTATGGAGCATGGCCATAACAAAAAGAGTTCTTTTTTTCGAATTTTTTCACTTTTTTTTCAAAATCAATGTTTGGCCATAAAATTTTCGATTTTCACTTAAAGATAAATTCCAAAATTTTTGAAAAATTTTAAAAAACTCCAACAAAGCTATTTTTCAAAATTTTTACTTCAGATCACTCACAAAAATTTATAAACAGCCCAAAATTATATTCATGTCCAAACACAACTCTAATTTTCAAATACCATTTCCACCTGGAAAAAAAAAATTACCTTTTTCGAAATTTTACAATTCTTATGTCCAAACGCCCACTAATTAGGCAAGGTTTTTTTGGTTGAAAAATTGGAGATTTTATTGAAAATATACTAAAGTTGTTCCATACTATTACGGCTAACATCCTACAAGCATCGCCTGCAACAAATTTTAAAGAAGAGTCCATCTTTGTCTGCCAACACCTTGGTCTCAACAAGAGGAGGAGGAACTGCCAGATAAACTAGATGATTCATGTTAGACTGATTGATTGCCTTCTTAGCCAGTAGGTGAGCTACTTCATTTCCTTCCTTGAAGTTATGCATAATTCTTGGCTTCCCCATTTCGGACAGTAATAACCTGCAGTCATAATTAATTAAGGCATTGTAAGTAGGATATCATGCTTCAAATATTTTATTACCACAGTTGAGTCAATTTTCACTTCCAATGGCGTGAGATTCATTTGTATAGCCACTTGGAGACCTTGTCTGAGTGCCATAAATTCTGCATGCAAAGGAGAAATAGCTTTGGAATAATCTTGGTAGCCAACTACCTAGTCACCTTTACAATTCCTTATGACACCTCCCATTCCACAACACAATTTGTTGATATTGAACGCAACATCTGTATTTAACTTGTACCACCATCGAATATGTATAGGAATTTTCTTAGAGGGATTACTTTCTCCGTCAGTCATGAGCTTATATTCCATAGCATGACTAATAGCAGTCATAGAGCTCTTGACATTGTTTGTGTTATTTTGATTGTTACGACTTATGTTCATCCAAATATTCCAAATAACAAATGGAAAGAGATCCCTCCAAGTCAAAAATTTATTAATATTAGTCGTGGGCTCATGTCTCTAACTGCAATAAGCTGGTGCTTATTATTAGATATTTGGTGATTTACTGCAATTCATAACTGGTTCCAAACATTACGTGCCGCATAACAATATAGAAATATCACTACAAGAAAGTATGGAATTTGCAACAATGTTTTAGCAACAACTATAGCATTGTTGGCAAAAAGGAACAAATAGCAACAACTTCATAAAGTTGTTGCTATATCATAGAATTTTTAAACACAATTTTTTTCTTGTGAGCAAATATTATAATAATGTTGCTATATTCTATCGTTTAGTTAATTAATTTTAAATTAAACATATTGGCAACAACTTTTTTCCAACAATCACAGTGTTGTTGGCTTATTGTAATAAATGACAACAACTTGATAAAATTATTGCTATTATCATAGAACTTTTAGCAATGACTTTTTCATTGTTACCAACGTTTTATATTCCTATTGTCATATTTATGGACAATATAGTATTTTTAAAATATAAATAGGATTGACAATAATAAATTCGTATTGTTGGCAATACACTTTATTTTTGCCAACAATATAGGTGGGTTATGGCCTAAAACTTAGCTAATTATTTTTCAGTTTTCCGCCAAAATCAAACGCGGCAAAATTTTCACTTGTTAATCACTTTTTCCGGATTTTTGGTTAGTGGCCTAAGAGTTAGCTAAGTATTTTTCAACTTTCTGCCAAAAGAAACGCGGCAAACCAGTTTTTTTCTTTTTAATTATCCTTTTCTTAATCCTTAGCCTATTTCAGTTACCATTCAAGCTAGGTTTTCTTATTGTTCTACAGCTCTCAATTGGTTCTGATTTATTCTGCTTCATTATTTCTCGTTTACAAAGTCTGGTGAGTCTTGCTGATTTCTATTCATCTATAGTGTGTTCCTTCGCTTGTATTATTGTTCGTGTAATTTATATGTTGTTATATGTCTGTGCAATGCTCTGCCTTCACTTGTACTTCAACTAGTCTCCAGTATAATTCTTTTAATATGTCTTGCAGACTATCATTATGGCAGATGCGCATGTTTTTGATAGTGTTGAACATGCTGGAGTAATTTCAAACCCACAACCACGTGAGTTGATTAATTGAGTAAAAAGTAGCTTTAAGAAATCTCATGCTTGATGATCTTCTGGAACATTTGTTCATGGAACGACTGAAGCAGATCGATATAATGTTTTACTGCCAACTCAAACTTTATATCTAAATGCTTATAGAGATGAGTGTTGGGAACTGCTAAAAGAAGTTTGAGAGTAAAAATATGTCAAGAGCTATAGTTTATCAACTTTTTAACAGTAGGATAAAGCAACTAAAAAACGATAAACAAGCAGGGTATGTTTAAGATTAGACACTGTAACTGATGCAAAGAAGAGTGTGAATATACTTAAACTAAGAATATAAATTTTGCAATCGCTTGAAACCATTAATTTCTCTATTTTAAAGCACAAAAAGAGGACAAAAGAAATTTCATATCCACATTGACATGGTTGTATAATGCTAAGGGATTTATGTAAAACATCAAGCATTGATGAAAGAAGAAACATGTGAAAAATAATGTATATAACAGGCATTGAAACCTCTTTGAATCCTTCTGTTCCACTTTTCCAACAAGAACAATTAAATTATTTGAATCCTTATTTGTAAACTGTAGTTACTTGGGAAGTTGAAGTTTGTAAGGACTTCATATGAAAAATATTATGCCTAAGGTCGATAAATCTATTTATTTGCAGTAGTACTATTTTTCTCTATGATGAATTGATATTGAAATTTTCTGAAATCTTTCATTTTAATATTTCTATGTATTGCTTAAGGACAAATGAGAAAGGGAAGGGGGAAGACTAGAGGGTTTTCAATCCAAAAGAAATGCAGAAATAATCCCAATGGAAAGCTTGAGGCGATTATCCCATCCGATCGAATGGTAGCAGTTGGTCCTGGAGCTAATAGTTTTGTTACTGAGCTTTCAGTCAAAGTTGACCAGAATACTAAGCATGATGTCAAATCTTGGAAGAAAGTTTCTGATCTAGCAAAAGAAATGATTCTTGCTCATATGCTGGTAATTCTCTTTGTATATTTTAAGTTTATAGTTTTTTGTTCTTGAATGAGTAGTATTCAACCAAATGACATATTTAGTAATAGTTTCCCATTATAGTAGTATGTACAAAGAACAGTAGGCATATTTATTAATCTAATGGCTCCAACTTTGAAATCCTTTATTACATGTTCCACATACAAATCTATTTGGTTGCTAATAAAGTCTTAGGTGACAAAGCTATCACTTCTAATTTTTGATTTGAGTGCAGGACCCCTTTGAAATTTCAGACACACAACACACTAGGGATACTATCCTTCATACAGCTAATAATTTGTATCGATATCGTCGTAGTAGGCTCCATGATCATTTCAAGAAATTTGCTACAAAGGATGAACGATTGCAAAACATACCAGAAGATGTCACTGAAGTTGAATGGAAATTCTTGGTGGAGTATTTCGACTCTGATCCTTTCAAGGTAATTAGATGAAATATGCGCAAAAGCTATTATTTAGCTAAAAGAATTCTGAAAAATGTCTTCATCAACCAGGGATGTTACAAAAAACTAAGAAAGCAACCTATGAAATGGAACTTAAATTCTCATGACCAGACTCAAAGTCTTGTTTATTTCTTATTTTACTTTTATACTTGAATCATAAGATGTATCATTGATTCATATTCAATGCAGAGAATGAGTGCTAGAAACAAAATAAACAAGGCAAAATAAGGAATCAATCATATTTGCGGTAGAAAATCTTTCCGGGCAGTCTCTTTTGAAGAGGTGAGATATGTCTTATTTTATGAACTTAGTAATTCTTTCTTCAATAATGTAATTTGATTTATTTTGTTAGAGAGATGCAATCACTGGAAAAGAGCCAAACTTTCAGAAACTTTGGGAAAAAACTCACATGAAAAATGGTCATTGGGTCAACGATGCCGCTGTTGAATTGAATGTACATACAAAACTCTAATCTTTAATCCTATGATATGCGTTTATTGAAATAAATATTGAAAGCTAAAGCTTGTATGGCCTGTTTGTAGGATAAAGTGAATGAATTGGTTGCAAAGCAAGTTCATGAAACGGAAGAGGTTATTGATATGGACGCTATTGTTAATGCGTCCTTTATGAAAATTGTTGGAGAAAAATCAGGCTATTACCGTAGCCAAGGATCGGGACTTAAGCTAACAAATAAGAGATCCATACAAGGGCTTCAAGAGCAGCTGCAAGCAAAAAAAAAAAAAGAGGTGGAATAAGAACGCCATAAACGAGAGAGTGTAGAATCTAAACTTAAAGAAGTACAAGAGCAACTTGAGGAAGAGCGAAAAAATCTAGAAGTCATGAAAGATCATGTAGGAGTCATGGAAGCTCATGTAGGACGTGAGCAGAAAATGTTAAAAGAGGGCATGGTGGGACTTGCATCCCTTATACAAAGTTCTAAGGTATTCATTTAGTATAAGCGCTAATGTTTATGTATGTTCCTTATGAAGACCAAATAGTTATTCTATAAATCACTTACTGTGGTTGGGTTTACAGGTAACTCACTTACTGGAAAAATACCAAAGAGTTTGGTTTTGCTTCCAAATCTTGAAGAACCAATTAGGTTGGGTTATTTTAATAGTTATGAAGGTGGAATTCCACCTGAGTTTGGTTCTATTAATACCCTTAAGCTGCAAAGATTCTTTAAGTCTGTCAACTAACCTATATATTGCACTTCTGTGCCCCAAGTCATGGTCCATATCCCTTTTCTCGCTTCTGAGAGGAAAACTATAAAAAGAATCAAAGAAAACATAGATAGTAGACTGTGACAATATTTCTTTCATTACTCATTTCTTTCCAATAACTCTTTGCTATTGTTCTTGCAAATGAAACTTGTCATAGTTTTTTTGATATTACAAAATAGCTTCATCCTTTGTATTATCATGTTTAAGATCTTTATTTGTGCTATGATTAACAGACTCGACTTCCTGCCGCACTTTTCAATATTATTACAAATTTAAGTAGTTTAGATGAAGAAAATCTTGCAAGTCCTATAGATGACATCATGGTAAGTAAACTCCACCTCATTCATGTAAAAAAAAAATCTTGTCGCTCTTCTATTACTTGTTCTATTATTGACTTATGCTTATGTTCATCTTTTGTACTGCAATGAAATGAATTATTTGTCTCTCCTCTCCTTCCTTTATGACTTCTTATTTGGCTGCCTAAAAGTACTATGGATGACATCGTGATAAGTAATATTCATAAAATAATACTACTAAATAAATTTTTAATATATTTTAGCCTTTCTTCTTTCATTTTCCTTTAGATTTTTCCACTGGAACATAAAAATTTCAGTTTTATATAAAGTACAGAAAATATTTTTTACTTTAAAAACTCTGCAACTTTATTTATGTACAACTACATTTATGTGATAGGATCTTGTGACTAATAGTAATTACTCAACAAGGGGAACAACAGCCTAAAGAAAAAAGAAATGAATTACATGTATTGGCAAGACAAAGATGCTTAAATTGGGAGAGGTATTGACAATGACGCAGTATATGTTCAACTGAAAATGTTAAGATAAAGAAGATCCAATTTAAATTCTACTACAGTGTTTGTCCAATTTGGATAATGGTGTCCCTTCATTTTTGTATTTTAAATAGTGTTACCTTTCTATTGCTAGCAATGTACATGTTAGTATATATTTAGTTGGTTGCACCTCTGTTCTTGCAGTTCATTTTAGTTTAATAAGGTTAAGGAGTATCTGAAATATTTTCTAATATATTTTTATTCAGTTTGTTTGGCGTGGATACTTGATATGATATCTTGGAACTTATGTTATAATATTCTTTTAGCTGAATATTTCTACCCCTACCATACTGTCTAATGTAATAGGCCTTTGTGGTTCTCTCAATTTTAAATCAAAGTCTAATTTTTATTTTTTTGTAGGATGATGAAGCCTAAACCAACGCTACTTGCAATCTAGTTCATGCACTGCACAAGCTGGAAGATTTGTCTTTTGGGTTCTATTAGATTAGAATTTACTGACCTAGGACATATGATGTTTTTATCCTTTTGTAAGTAAAAAAACGTTTAGAAGTATTTAGCTATTAGAAGGGTGTATATATCTAGTGCAACAACTGAATTAATCTTTTACATATATATAAAATTTAGTAATTTATATAGATTTGTTAAAAATCTAAAAGCATATAGGAATTATGTATATAGCAACAATTCTTAAGTTGTTGCTAAAACAATTCACGAAGCTCATATACAACAATTAATGTTGTTGACACAAAGTAACATATTACCACAATAACGCTTGTTGCTAAAATTCTTGATAACATATTAACTAGTATTCCCGCAATTGTTTTTGCAACAACTTATATTGTTGAAAAAAAGATTGATTTGTCGCAACAATTATTGTTGTTGCTGAATATTTTTATAAACCACAATTATATGCTTTTATAACAACAAAATATAATTTATTGCAACAACAAGATTTGTTGAGATAATTTAGCTATTTGGCAACAACATCGGTTCTTGTTGCATAGATTTTTCGCATCGGACTTTGCTGCAACAACGTGCAACTACTTATTTTTTGTTGCAAAAAGTATGTTTCGCAACGACAACCAATATATTACAACAAAAAATATTGTTGCAAATTTCGTGCTTTCTTGTAGTGTATATGAGTAATGATTTCTTTGGCTCCTCTACATACCGGACATACTACACTATGTTCATTCCGAGGTAGTTTAGGCTTTAGATAAGAACGACAAGGGAGCCTATTATGATAACATAGCCATAAAAGGAACTTAATTTTGTTCAGGGAATGAAGTTTTCAAATCCATGTAAAATCTTTCTCTGTATTACTAAAGCCATCGATGAGTTTATAGCAGGAGTTGATAGTAAACATACCATTACTGGTAATATCCCAAACTGGAGTGTCATAAGCGAGGGTTAAAATTAGTCAAAAAAGATAAGATATAAGGATTTAAAAGTGAAAATGGAATGTCTACTTGCTGTGAAGTTTATCAAAGGTACACCATCATACTCTTAGAGCTATAATTTTAAGATTGCAAATTTTTGAAGAGGCGCAAACAAATGTGCAGATTTTCTAACAAATTAAGGTGAAAAACGAGATGAAATTTGCCAGTATGGAAGTAACGATCAAGAATATGGAGTTTGTGCTCTTGTCAATATATCTTATGAGATAGTTTAGTATTTCGCAATATACCAAAAACAAAATAGTGAAAAGATAAGGAAAAGAAAGGCAGTAATTATATAATTTAATAAGGCAGTAATTATATAATTTAATTTTTGTCTTTATTGTCACATTGGTAGATTTATGTGCCCCAGCTTAATCCTTTTCTTCACTAAATACAAAATAAGGTAGTAGGGAAAGAACACAGCTGCAGATCTACGACTCCTGAACACATAACATGCATTCGAAAAGTCCAATTACATAAGTAAGATTTGTTACTTTATGTATTTCCCAAATCCCAACCACAAGAAAATATTTTATTTTCAAGGAGACGAACAAGTTAAAACAAGTGGCGACAAATTACTGAATAATGGGTCAACCTTTTCTTCTACAAATTATATTTACTGAAAAACAATATTAGTTGACCGTCAAGAGTAATGAAGTTTTATGAAAAGAAAAAAAATAAGAAATGTGAGAGTTGAAATTTGTAACAAAAGAAACCAGTGAATTACATATCGGAGCGACCGAACCAAAGTCGGGTCGGGTTGATTGATTACTTAGATGCATGTAATTACACGTCCTACACTATTACGAAATTTAAATTAAAAATTCATCAATGATTAGCCATAAATATTTTTAAATCCATTTATAGATATACCATATAATCACAAAAGGAAGGATTTTAATGACATCAAAATTCGTAAAATTTGAAATTAATTGCAATTTATTTTGAAATGCCTTTGAATGATAAGCGACATTTGTTGATGCAAGCATAGAGATCATGAATTCCTTGCATCAAAATAGAGTAAAAGAAAAAGCTATTCAATCAAAAAACGGCATAATAAAAAATTAAATACGAGTCCTTGTAAATTACGTAACTTACAATCTAATACTAGTTACAATTTCAAATTGCATCACTCTAGTATAAAGTTTGAAAAAATAATTAAATGTGCCTACTAGGAAAAAATTGACTATATAAAACCAAATCTCTCTTCTTGCCCGTGCTCCTACATGAAAAAAGATTTTTTTAAAGTTCATCATTTTTAGTACTATTTTTTTCGAATCTCATCGTCAAATCTTTGTTTGATTATACATTTAACTAAACTTTTGAAAAAGAGTTTCAAATTTGAAAAAGTAAATATTAACCCTTTTTTAAATAAATAATATTTTTCTCTTTTAAAATTGTAATATTTTTTCAAGTGAAATGCATATTCAAACGCAATTTCAATTTTCAAATATCTTTTTCTAATTTAACTTCAAAAATTACTTTTTTTATAAAACAAATCATATTTTATTTATGTCCAACAATAACAATAATAATATTATACCCCGTGTAATCTCACAATATAATATACATAAAGGTCTTAGCCCTACCTTATGAAAATAGAAAGCATGTTTCCCAAATTTTTATGTCCAAATGCCTGCTAAATACCAAATTTTCTATTTTTCAAAAACATTGAGCAAATTACCTTAGGCAAAATAATAAAAAAGAAAAAGCAAAAAAGAGGAGGAGATCTTATGTGCTGAGTCATTTTACCAGCCATACACACTCTTTCACCACCTCCTGCTTCAATCATCATCCCATTCCTTCCGTCTCATTGTTTTTGCGTATATAGTCGCGCGCGCGCACACAACAAATAGAATTCTGATAACTATATGGTTTGAAAGAATCGAAAAAGGAATCTGAGAGAGAGAGTATTTCAAAAATTGGAATTTCCTTTTTGTTGTTTAGAGATCCGAATTTTGTGTAAATCTTTTCAGATTCCAAATAAGCTAAGCTCTTTACGAAATCTCGTCGAGATTTAACATAGCTCTCTCTCTCTCTCTCTAGCTAGAGCTTTTTCACGTGTTTGTTGATGCTTATCTAAGAGCTTTACTGCAAATTGCACACTCCTCTTCAGGTAATGCGCAAAAATCCTTTCAAAACTCAAGCAAATTAATTAAAAACAAAAACATGTTAATTACGGGTATATGTATGTTTATGCATGTGTTAGAGTGAGTTGATTTGGGATTCTGTCAACCTAATGCAATTTCTCTTTGAAGCCGTGTTTGTTGCTGAATTTTGGATGTTTTTTTGTCAAATTTTGCATGTCCTGTTAATTTTTTCTTTTTTTAAATTTTGACGAGATCGGCTTAAATATTGAAATATCTGTCAATTCGGACGTTGTGTGCTGCTATTCATTTTTATTGCGTGAGCTTCTTTTTTTTTTTTTTTTTTTTTTTTTTGATGTGAATATTCAGTGTTATTGCGTGTGATCTTTGTTTCGTCTTGACTTTTATCGTATTTTTAAATGTTTTTCTAATAATTGGCAAAGCAGTTGTTGTGCTGACGAGTAGTTAAGATGTGTAACTGTGTAGTGTGTAGGAATGCGTGTTTTTATGCGATGTTGGAATTGGACATGGTCATGTTTTTATGCGATGTTGGAATTGGACATGGTCAATATTATCATGCTATTCAAATTTGGTATTTGCTAAAAATATTTAAGCTCTTTACTGGTCTGAAATGGTATGACCAGTCACTAATATAATTAGGGCATATTCTGAAGAAGATGTGTTTATTTTAATTATTAATTAAAACTAAAAGAGAAGATGTGCAACTTATCTTCGACCACTATGGACAATGAGTGGCCTCAAACTTGAAAAATAAATTTCTTTTCCTCTGAATTTGTCTTTGTTTGTCAAGTTTTTATGAGCATGTTATGAGATATCAACCCACAGTCGGTGCCTCCATGCTATTAAACTATGGTTTAGTGATGCACATTTATTGTGCATAAAAGAATATTTCATTCTCCAAAACTATAGCAAAACTAGGCAGCAGTTCTCGGTTATCAGCGTTCAGTAAGTATTGTGATAGATTGAAATAGGATTGGTGTAATTACCTTCTCAATTTCCATCAACCAAACAATTCTAGCTCTGTAGTATATGAAAAACGGTTTTTCATTGTCTGGAGTTCTGCTTATTTTTTTTATTGTTTCTCTTATGTCCTTTTCATTTTGGCTGTACAGTGAAACATGGTTGCTTTTGGGAAGAAGTTGAAGGACAGACAGATCCAAGAATGGCAAGGGTATGCAGAATAATACGTTATAGACCTAGTTGTTGTATACTTTCTTTCATTTAAACTTGCTGGAAACTAGACCATGCATTATCTTTCGCTGGTTTATTCGGAGGATAATTTCCATGGAAGCATGTTAAATGCTTTTCAACCTTGCTACATTTGAGAGTATCATTTCCACTTTTCCAGTGCTTATACAGTTTAAACGAGTGACATCTAGAGAAACTGTAATATCTGCTGTATAACAGTTGAGCACAAGCTCTGTTAAGAGGAAGGAAATAACAGTTAAATTGCAGAACAACAGCTAGTAAGCTTGTGTAAGGGTTAAGTAAACATATTGCTTTGTGATAATAAAATAGACAAGGCAAACTTATGTGGAGACGTAAAGAAAATAGTTAAGCAAAGAGATATATTAGATCCTACCTGTTAAAGGAAAGGAAACAAGGAAACTAGCTTTTATTTGAATCCGCAGACATATTTTGATTGTGTTGTCAAAATTGATTGGTTTTTGTATACTTGAAGAGCTTTATTTTGTACTTTCCAGATATTACATCAACTACAAATTAATGAAGAAAAAGGTTAAGCAGTATGGTAACCAAATCAAAGCTGGAGCACTAGATCGTCGACATGTTCTTAAGGATTTCTCACGGATGCTGGACAATCAGGTAAGAATATGACGATTGTGCACTAGCATCCTTTACGTGCATCTCAGCTAAATGATGTTAGAGTTGGTTTGTTGATCTTTACTGTCAGATATTTTCCTAACGGTTTTTATTGTTAAGAGTAAGTTATGAGGCTCGCCAGTACATTCCTTGTTATTCTTTAAAAAAGTGTGATGATCTTTCTTGAAGTGATATCTATTCCTATTTCAACTTGAAACCGGTAAGTAGTAGCTGCAAGTATGTTATACCGAAAAAACAGGCAGCCCTTCTCCAAAATACTGACTATTTTCCAAGTTTCTTAGAGAGGTATTATTCAGTCTCTCAAAAATTAGCATGTTATAGAACCCTCATTTGTCTTTAATCTCCTCTTCCTAGGAGGCAGTGATGATTCAATCCATGCCTTCTTCTTCGATGTTTATTTCTTTCTTCTGGCTATTGCGTCATCTCTCTCTCTCTCTCTCTCTCTCTCTCTCTCTGTATTCCAAACAGGCATTTGGATAGGTCAACTGTCAAAGGTGGACTTCAGGAATTAGCCTAATTTTGTCTATGTGCTAATACCTTATTCATGTATTGTTTGGTTAAAAGGATGTTCCTTATAGGGAAGAAACATTCTGTCACACTCATCTATACTTTTACTTAAGTAGAATAAAAGTGAAAGCCTGTGCAATTTTCTTCATATTGCAGATTGAAAGAATTGTTCTGTTTTTGTTGGAACAACAAGGAGTGCTGGCAAGCAGGATATCTGAACTTAATAAGCAGCAAGATTCTCTTCAAGAGCAGCCTGATATATCCAAAATAACCGAGCTGCGAGAAGCTTATAGAGATGTGGGACGTGATCTTCTGAAGCTTCTCTTTTTTGTTGAAATAAATGCCATTGGGCTGCGGAAGATCCTCAAGAAGTTTGACAAACGTTTTGGGTATAAATTCACTGATTATTATGTCAAAACCCGGGCTAATCATCCTTATTCCCAACTTCAGCAAGTTTTCAAGCATGTGGTAATATGCTAAACTCAAATAGCTACTGCATTCTTTTCATCTTCTTCTACTAGTAATAACAAGACTGTTGCTTCTATAGCATCAACTACTACTATGACTACTACACTACTATTGGTTTACTCTGTCTAGTTGGCATTTTTTAATGAGAAGTACGAAAAAACGAGTTAGACACAAAGAAATATCGAACCTTGTGTATTTGTGATGAGAAAAAGTGAATTTCCTTCAGAAATTTGATAGACTTGTCCAAGAGCAAAATCTCACTGACAAATCACAAAAGGTCAAGGTGGACTTCACTGATCATGAATGGTGATTGCAGGGACTAGGGGCAGTTGTTGGTGCAATATCTCGTAATCTTGCAGACCTTCAGGACCGTCAAGGAAGCTACTTGTCAATTTATGACCAGCCTTCTCTTCCACTCCAGGTTTTTCTCTACATCCTTTAATCCTTTTGTCTTGTGCTGTTTCATAATCCTTTGTGCATCACAGTTTCTTGATATCAAATAATTTTGAGACTTCCTCTACTGTATTCCTATATGGCATTAAATTGTTTTGCAGGATTCTGTTGTTGACTCAATGAAAGCAGCTGTTGATAGATTAAGCAATTCAACAAACTTCCTTAACTTTTTGGCCCAACATGCACTTATCATGCAAGAAGAGTTCCCTACTCCTGTTGAGGAACAAGTTGATGATCAGAGATACCATTTTATGTCACTTCTCTTGAACTTGGCAAATACCTTCCTTTATATGGTCAATACATATATTATTGTTCCAACAGCAGATAATTATTCTATGAGCCTTGGTGCTGCTGCAACAGTTTGTGGGATTGTGATTGGAGCCATGGCTGTTGCACAGATCTTTTCCTCTGTGTATTTTAGTGCTTGGTCAAACAGATCTTATTTCAGACCTCTGGTATTTAGCAGTATAGCTCTCTTTGTGGGGAATGTCATGTATGCATTGGCTTATGATCTCAATTCGATACCAGTTCTCCTTATTGGTCGATTATGTTGTGGGTAGGTCTCTCTCTCTTCCCAAATCTGTGCATGTGTTGCACCACGCACATGGATATCTGTGATGAGTATTTTAGATATTTCTTTGCTATATTTTAGGGGTGATGGTAGGGTGTATAGAGAAGAATTTAATACCTTTTAGACAGATAATCTTCAGTGATATCAAAGATGAGGATTTTGCTGAATTGATTTTGGAGTGTGATATGAGGACTTTAAACAAATTAGCATGTTTAATAATTTAACAGCATAGAATTATATATTTTGGTTCCGGAAAGCTAGGCTATTCTTGTGTGTCGTTGGAAATAAAACATTACTTCGGGGACCAGGTAAACAACCACCTTCAGTCTGGAATATCGAGATCACATGAGTAAAGAAGTCAAATGAATGATATTAGTTGAAGTCAGTAAACCATTTGCTTGCTCATCTTCATACCACATTCATTTCATTCCTACTTCTGTTTTGTTGAGGTTCATTCTGATGTTGAAATGATAACTTACACCTGAATATTAAGTTGACAGGAAGGTGCTTTCCCCTTTTGTGTCTTTGATTTGCAGTTTGGGTTCTGCCAGAGCAGTGAACCGACGTTACATCAGTGACTGCGTGCCCCTTAGAATCCGGATGCAGGCGTCAGCAGGATTTGTCAGTGCTAGCGCTCTTGGAATGGCATGTGGTCCTGCACTTGCTGGATTACTCCAAACTAATTTTAAGATTTACAAGTTGACCTTCAATCAAGATACTTTGCCTGGTTGGCTCATGGCTTTTGCATGGTTAATCTATTTGATATGGCTGTGGATCTCATTTAGAGAACCTGCTAATGAGACAGAAGTGAACAATGGTCCTCAAGAATCTAATAGTGGTACGTTGAACTTTTTGTTGCATGGTATGGGTATATAGCATAAATTAGCACATGTCCACTCTCCTTTTCCCTCCATTCTCTATGCTTTAACTGGACTGGTATCAGTTAAACTCCAAACATGGTGCAAGACGTTGACAGCAATGCCGTTATTGAAATAGCTTCCTTGTAGGTTATGGTGAGATGAAGTGTACAAATATATAATGCTCTTGGGATGGGTTAATGTTGTTCAGGTTGAATGAATATCTATCTGAAAATCCTGTTGCATTGATAATTACTTGTCGAGGTGCTAAATTCATTATCTTTTTATTGTGTCATTAGCTTGTGGCTGCATGGACCCAGCCAGTAAGACCACTTTTTGAGCCCAACTTTTCTATTTGTGTAGACCTCACATTGTTATTTAGCCACGTATATCAAAGTTTTTTTAACTGTTGTAGCTTGATAAACCACAAAGTTTAGGATGAGAGTAGATTGTGTCTTTTACACAATGCTGAGTGAGGGAAATGCAGAGTATAAATTAGTCCACTTGAGAAGTAGAAAAAAAATTGAAAAACTATTTCTTTTGATGCCGTATTATGTTCAGAAAGATTAGCGAATGGATAATAGTAGAAGTTCTATTACATAAGTAGACATTGTCTTTAACATTTAGAAATACCATATTTTCTGCAAGAACATCCAAAATAATACAGTAAGATTGAATCAGAGACATAGGGGTACGGCATATTTATATGTACTTCTCCAACCTCTGTTTTAAAGTCCCAAAGTGGGAAATGAGGAATTCCGCACTCAACTCTTTAATGGAACCTCGCGCAAATGCTCTTTAGTGTATATTAAGGTGCACTAACTTATACTTTTATGTGTAATAGTTTAACACTGAATGGAAATTAAGAAGCTCATTTGACTTACTAAATTTCTACCATCGAAAAGAATGCTGAACTAGAAATTGGGAGTATGTGAATGAAGTTGGTGTAACAAGAAACATCATATTATGATTTTAAAACTTATAGATGTGTTTTATTCTTTGTGCAAGTGCATCACATTATTTTAAACCACCCAGAAGAAAAAGTTCATGTCATACAAAATGGAAGAGGTGGAGTGTTTATCTAAATACAGTCTGATGCTGAATTTTTTTTTATACCAGTAGAAAATGATGCCCTTGAGAAGGGTGTTACACAACCATTGCTCTTAAAAGCGGAAGAGAATCAACACGATGGTGAGAATGACCAAGAATATGATGGGAGTGAAGAAGCTCCTGAGGAGTCTCGTAAGCCGGCGAACTCTATAGCAGAAGCATACAGATTACTTACTCCTTCTGTGAAGGTAAGTAGTCAACTCTGACCTTGTTGTTTGTCTTATCAACATGTGAGTAGAGTCTATTGAGAAATGGGTCAATGATATTACTCGCATCCATCCTTAATGGCTATTTGTCCCGTGGAAGTCCAGCCATGCTGTGTGTTTCCCACACCTTGCTTCCTTATGTTGCTTGGACTTCGAAATTCTTCCTCTCTTTAACGAGATGGATAATGACGTCAAAGAAAAGGGACAGGGTAAGTAGGTCATGAACTGTTGCTTATCATAATTGGAGGTTAACAATGGTGGTTTACTTATTGAAAGTAATGTTGTAGTACATAAGCTTACCTTACTAGAAAGCAACACACAACTAATGAGGATCAGTGTCTTGATACTCCAAGTAATTTCCATCAAAATCAGAGCTTTGGAAGTAGTTAAGCATCTGTTGGCATTGGTGACCTAACAGGCCAGAGGTCCTACTACTATTATCTCATTATGCATGTACATTTCCACTTCGTATTAAACACATACTGCTAAGAAGCAATTCCTTTTAATGAGAACTCATGTTTTTGGAGGGAAGTGTACAGTATAAATCAAAGCACATAAAATTGTGCTCTTTTGGTGCTTGCTGGGGTCAGGTACAGATGTGGAAGTGCAGATAACTTTATGTCTAATTGGGCATTGCCTTCTCACAGTGCTCAGGAGAAAAAGAAACAAAGCAAAGGAGAGGAAAAATGAAAGATGGATCACTCTCTGTATGCATATGAAAAAAGAAGCATAATATAACTTGATTATGCTTTAAGATTTATATTTAAATGGCCAGTGACATGACTCTTTCATCTATACAGGTTCAATTACTAATCTACTTTATGCTGAAATATGCAATGGAGATTTTACTTTCAGAATCCAGTGTCGTTACGTCATATTACTTTGGCTGGTCAACGGGAACCGTGGCAATTTTTCTTGCGTGTCTTGGCCTCACGGTACTTCCGATAAATGTTGTTGTTGGGAGCTACATAAGTAACATGTTCGAAGACAGGTAACTTCTTTTGCACAAGAATATGCTTTGGCTGCTTACTTTTTGGACAGGGAGCTAAATTTTCTAAAGTTTTCTTGGATATAAAGTTTTGTTGCTCATATTGATGGATATTACAATGAGAATAGAATAACTTTCCTTCACTTGCATAAGAAGGCTATCAGTCTGTAGTATTTACTCTTATCAGAGGGATTCGTAAGTGCATTAGTTTCTCTTTTGGCCTTCATGTTTACTAGTGCATTGAATTCCTTGTGCGCTGTATGCTCATACAAAGGTAGCTATTTGTTGTGGCTCTGCTTCTAAACTTCATGTCTTCTGCTAATTAATCCATATATAATGCCGTGCTACTAAAACTTCGATTCAGTTCTTGAAAATTGATGCATCTAATTACCAAAAAGCAGAATAATCAATTCAAGATCAAGCATGTGAAAATTCGCTACTATCGTGTTGAACCTTTGCTATCAGAATTCAATGATAGATTTCTTCTGTTTTCAGGCAAATTTTGTTGGCATCTGAAATCATGGTTTTTCTTGGTATACTTGGGAGCTTTCATGTTGTAATCTCATATTCTGTTCCACAATATGTTATTTCCGGGCTCATAATGTTTGTAGCTGCTGAAGTGTTGGAAGGTAAGACCTCTCTGTCCGATTCTTTTTTCCCCTTTAAGAAACTTACTTCTCATCTGAACCTATCAATATGATAAAGCAATAGGTTAGTAGCTCTGCTCAAGCGAAGAAAATTTCAGGCAAAAGGAAATACTGTAGGTTCCAAATAGCCAGCTGTGCATGATACCGCTGCTAATTTAGCATTATATGATTGCTACTGTGAGGGGCACCATGCCCATATCTAACGCATATATCTGTGGTCGGAGATGTTTTCAGATCATTGATGGATGGTATGTTGCATCTGGGTGGCTAGTGGTAGAGTGGCCTCATAATATTCTAGGTTCTCTCAATAATTATATC
The DNA here is from genome assembly GCF_000715075.1 of Nicotiana tabacum. NCBI lineage: Eukaryota > Viridiplantae > Streptophyta > Magnoliopsida > Solanales > Solanaceae > Nicotiana > Nicotiana tabacum. The sequence continues at coordinate 128,917,505 of NC_134102.1, read as the reverse complement.
AGTAGCTTTCCTTTTCCCTTCTACGTGAACTAATTCAAAGATGATGTTTTTAATCTCACTTGATAAGCTTATCCACATGTCACAAACTAAAGTCCTTGATTTCAGAAACTAGGTTTACAGCAGCATATCTTGGATAAATGGATCCGTTACTGAGTGACGTATGGCTGTTTATATTTGCTTACTCCTAAAAAGAATGTACTCCTAGAAAATTGATTTTTGAGGTCTCTTTTTGACCATGGGGGCTCTTTTGAAGTAGGTTAAGACTTAAGACCACATTTCTTATAATAGAAATAGGGCTATCAATTGGAAGTGACAGACACACAGGGAGTAATTGAGCGAAAAAAAGGTGCTGGTCTTTTTCCTTCCAGTACCTTTAATGATGTGATCCTGGAATGATAAGCCTAATCCTGCTGAATTTAGCTTTCTTAACCAGTCTCGAATTGGTTAAGCCGAAGTCTTTAGCACAATAAACTTGGACAGATACAAATCTTGTTGATGATAACTGTGTTCTTTATTTATTTTGTTTTTTTGGTTGCGTCTTTTACTGCTTGCATGCTAAATCCCTCTAATTTCGCTGATGAATATAGGTGTGAATTTATCGCTCCTCTCTCGAGTCATGTCATCCAGGCTTTCTCGTGGAACCTACAATGGGGGTCTCTTGTCAACAGAAGCTGGCACAATTGCTAGGGTGATTGCAGATGTAACCATAACCCTTGCTGGGTATTTGGGGCAGAGTACGCTCTTGAATGTTACTCTTCTTCCTTCGCTTTTGATTTGTGTAGCTTCCATTGTTGCAACCTGTTACACCTACAATTCTCTTTACTGAGCAGTCTTCTGTAATTTGAAAACGTTCTCGACTGCAGAAGCATCATTGTCCTCAATTCTTTTCAGGCCTCCTCCCTTTCTGGTTTAATAATTGAGTTTGTTTTCTTTAGGTACTTTTGTTTTGCCCCATGTGTAATATTGATGTAAATTTTCGGTTAGTAATTAGTTCATTGATTTCTTTATCTTAACTGGGTTCTTATTATTTAATGTCTGCTGTTGTCCTATATATGGAAATTGCTTGCTTAGAAACTGCTACTCTGACTTATAGGTAGTTGTAGTTGCTGGTTGGTTGTTCTAATAATGTTGTCAGCCTAATTGTCATTAGGTTGCTGTTAGTGTCTGTCGCAGAACTTGTAATGCGGTCCAGCAACGTTAGCTAGCCATATCATGGTACAAATCAGTCACTGGTGTTTCAACCACCGATTATTTTGTCGTGCAACCATTCCTTCCAATATAGTTATAAACTTATGTATACTTATTAGTGTAGTTTTATTGGTTGTAATAGGTCATCACTTAACTATTAGTGTAGTTTTACTGGTTGTAACAGGTCACCTACTATTCTTTGTGGGTTACTATTCCATGCGCGTCATAGAAAATGAGTCGTTTTTAATATTGTCGGTACGTTTATGAACTCAATGAACTGTCGCACCGTATGTGAAATTACTGAGCGAGTTGTGGTTCGGTTTTTTTCACTCAATACCAAATCAAATCAAACTAAACCTAATCGGGTTTTTTCATCGATTTGGTTTGACTTTTTGGTTTGGTACGATTTTCCGTTTTCGGTTTGTACACCCCTAACAACAAAGGTCTATTGTATGCAGTCTTACCCTATATTTCTGCAAGAGGTTATATCCACGGCTCGAATCCGTGATCTTTTGATCACATGACAGTAACTTTACCAAGTTAGTTTCATTAATACATTAACATATTAAGTTTCGTCATTCTTTTACAATGAGTAGGATAAATTCACCGCCATTAATGTTGCTCATGATCAGAACTTGCAATTACGTGGCACCTCCACCTGGCTTACCCACTTAATTTCAACGGTCAATCTGCCAACTAATTGTCGTCATTAGCTGCTCACTGACTGTTGTGTCATTAATTTTGTCCACAAATTTTAAATCGTGTTACACAAACTGACTATATTAGCTGGAAAAGCATAACCAAAGTATGACGATCTTGGCCTTGGAAAAGGGTACATTGTACTAGTGTCGACTTCCTACTTCTACTTAGAAGTAGGAGTGGAAACAATGCATCTTAAATTGCTACCTGAACTCGTCATAGCTCGTCTGATCATATTATGAGTTACGTTCTCTAATATTTATCCAATAATATTATATTTATATTTCGTGCGTGGATAATTAATAGTGGATTAGCTATTGTTAGATAAAACCTTCATTTTTCTGTGGTCAATTTTGGTTATACTTGTTTGATATTGGTTGGCAGTTGAGTTGTACTAGCTAGAGACAAAGGAAATTAGATTACCAGGAATTTTGGTGACTTATTTAGATTGTCCTTTTTCAAATTGGGACCCCTGAAAAGAATAGGAGATAAGTAAAGAACTACTCACTGCCAACAAAATTAATTGCATTAAATATAATGAAAAGC